>NW_027103497.1:0-121805 GCF_902728285.1 Clytia hemisphaerica
TCCATTAATTTGCTTTTCTTTGGCTAGAGTCTGTGTTTTTGGTCTCAATTCATGCAGCTGATGTTGAACTTTATTATTTTCATGTACTTTGCGGTTACAATCATTGCATAAAGCAAGTTCTCCACAGTCAATACAGACAACGGTCACCTTTTTCTTTTTGCTTTTGCATTTTTCACATCTCATGGATTCAATATCTCCAAAGATATTAGCATTTGAGTTTTTTAGCAAGGCTTGGTCGGCAGCCATCTTGGAAGTTTCCTCTGTTGAAGAAAAACCATTTGAACAGGAAACCTGTGCCATTGCTGCAAAAAATGGAGTCTTCAAGAAAAGCAATACGCTCCATTAGAAAAAGATTATCAGTTCTTCATCTCTTTGCAAAATTGACATCTTCTTTACGAGCTGTTTACATCAATTAGGCAATTTAAAATAAAATATATAAATTTTCCTACCAGCAAATTTTTTTCAAACGATCTTCTCCGGCTCTTGTTTACATCTAAAATTATTTTGCAGAATCAGCAAAAGAAGGTCTTGTTATTGACCGTCTCGGACCCAGTTTTCATGAAGCGAAGAAAGAAAATTCATTGAATTTTAGCAAAAAGGTCTCAGTACGAAGCTCTATTTCGAATACAGTAATTTTCAGGGGGTCATTTAAAAACAAACATGCTGACAGAGGTTTTCTCATCAAAATAAAATAACATTTAGGCTAAAGATGAGGAATAATTAGTAATATCAATTCACAACAAAGATTCAAGTTGCAGTTGATTAATTCATTTAGGCAAAAACCATGAAGATTATCAAATATGAGAAGAAATTTGACCCCCTAATCACAACTTTGTTTTGATGTTCGAAACTTGTGTACATAGCTCGAATCACTCTTCCATATTTTCACCTTTGAAATGCTAAGTACAGGTTTTCGCAGTTACATGTCAACAAAGCCATGTGCTCAAACTCTGCTGTACTTTTTCAAATTTATTTTTTCCCTTAATTCTTTACTGCTTCAATTGGATCTCTTAGAAATCCATAATGATGTATCCTATTCTAGTCTCTCATAGTAAGTATTTTTTTGAAGAAGCATTTATTTTTAACTCTAGTAGTAGAATGGTGGCTTGCCAAAAATTACAAACTGAAAAGTAGCTTGGAGATCCGCCATGATGCTTATGATTGTTTCTTTTATATACTGATGGAGAAATGAATAGCGAGGTTTGGGCTATGAGTTCGAATTTCCAAGATTGTAACAACAGTTGTAAACACTACACTGCCAATCAAATTTTGTTATTCTTTCACTGGTCACACTTTCTTTGAGAAAAGCCCGAAAGTTCAGAAGTTTGGTTTCAATTTTAGTATATAAATGAGGACAGCGCTAATACAAATTTCCCACTGTTAACTTTTTGAGGCAGAAATCTGCCTAACAGCTCGAGCTCGTCCTGTCCTGAATATATCAGATTATATATAAAAATACAGGATGGGTCTCCTCCTGTACCTGTCTACTAAACTGAACCCTCTTGGGCAGACAGGGGTAGGATGACAGAGTACCCTCTGTCTTACACATTACAGCCTCCAGCCAATGCATCAATGGGTCATGATGTACCCATATTGTTTTCCTTGCAAATTTTGGATTGAAAATGGTATATAACACGTTCTACAAAAACAGAATGGTCTGAATATTTAGATTGGGCACACGTAACATCTGAACATAGCGAGATGTTATTCAGACCTGCCAACTTGAGATGTCCATTTTGCGTGAGATAAAAATTTCCAAGTGATATCCCAAATCTTAGCCCAGTTTTCCGATTTTCCAAAATCGGAAACTGGGGAAACTTTTTCCAAAAATCAGAAAATTAGGGAAACTTTTTCCAAAAATCAGAAAATTAGGGAAACTTCTTTCCAAAAACCGGAATATTGAGAAATATTTTTTCGGAAATCAGAAAATCCGGGAGACTTTTTTGCCAAAATTTGAAAAATTGCGTGAGACAATTTTAAAATGCACGAGTCACACGTTCAATGCGTGAGAGTTGGCAGGTCTGGTTATTAAGAGATTTTGTACTAGATCAGCCAGGGGCCGTCCTTCTTAGTGCAGATGGCAAAATCTCACACCCAGCCAATTAAACCTGTATGAGGTCTGTTTTCACCCATATTCAGTCAGGGATATCCCTCAATTGCGGTATGGAATCCAGGATTTTGAAAACATTTAAAGTTTGAGGCGTTCCGAACATTGTCTAAAATCAAATTTAAAATATTTTTCTTCATGACAGCATGAGTGTATCTATTTTTGTAAGATACACCTCTGTACCTATTTTAATTAGAAATTTCCTTACATTATTACAGCTTATAACCTGATAACAGATATTCTAGGTAAAAAATAGGTAGGCACAGAAAACTGAGGGCTTTAGGCATGGTTATTTATACTTCAAAAGAAGATGATTTGATTGATGACGTCATAAAACTTGAAATTTGAATATGAGGGAGTCTATGTAACAAATCCTGCATTACTAAAAATAGACAAAAAGAACGACAAATTTCGCTCTCCAAAACCCTGACGCAAAGTGACTGTACCACCCCTATGGATTCATTCTTTGTTTATCACAGGAATTTAAGTACATACTCTCGGGTCTGCTCGGGTGCCTAATAAACGTACATGTACGTTTATTAATTTCAACAAATATTTTCCTCAATTTCAAGAGCCTACTTGTGTTTCTAAGGCTAAATATCCTTCTTTGAATATGGAGGTTTTAGCTATTCGTCAAATGAAAGCAGAATAACCATTATTTACCCCCTAACTGAACCGGAAAAGACCCTTCAATTAGGTTTTTACGCCTCTATTTTCAACCCTGTATGTTTATTCGTTACTGTACGTTAACTCGAGAGTATGTGGTTTAAAATAACGACAAATTTTGCATGTGTGTTACAATGGCAATATTTGTAAGACGAACCTATTGATATATATCTAAAAAGCTAATGATCTAAGATGAATCTTTCACCTTAGATGCATCCTATTAAGAGTAAGCAATTCATGAAAAAAGCTTTTTGAAAACGTTAAAGTCATAATTTTTTAGCCAAAATAGAATTTTGCAAATTTCTGCTGACATCCTTATAAAAATTAAAAAAAGAAATTTCATTAGAGATTTACCAACACCTGTCATTAGACAAAGTTTTATAATCTTTTGATTAGTACTTTTGAGATATTCAAATTTTAAGTTTTATATATAATGTCATTGATTATGACATCATAAAGCACTTTTATAAGTAATTTTATTAACAGGCATTTCTGAAATCTAAATCCTGATTGATGTATAAATGATGAAAGGCTCCCAGTTTTCTGCGCCAAACGTATGTCCTTTTTGGACATGCCATAAGTTACACAAGAACCTCTGTACAAAAAGATGACCTCAATCAAGTGGGGGGGGCGTACGATCTGGCGGTATTCGGGATAAGGCCTAATTTAGGGCCGGGAAGCGGTAAAAATGATAAAAAGTGTTCGGGAAACGGTATTTTGCAAGAGCCACGGTGACGGTAAAACACCTGATTTTTCGTCCGGGATGAGGTAATTCTTATAAAAAACAATGGTATTTCGGTAAGGCGAACCCTAAAAATATTTTTGTTTCCGGTCCACCATGTGACGAAAAAAACACTCACCCGGCCGGCCGCAAAAATTTTTTTTTGCTAAATTTCGATCCCAAAACTCGATTTTTTAAAGCACTCGTAGAAGTTAAAATGATGGTCTTCTTTACCTTAAATCTGTAGTAACTTGACACCGCTACAGGCTTCGGCATAAGAAAAATTCACGTGTGATCATCGCACGCCTAGATTTTGATTTATACACGTTTTTTTTATAAGGAACACGTTTATAATGAACTCGAGGCTGAAAATGGTTCAAAAAATAAGGAATTGTTAAGGAACTGCTCAGGCTGAGAATAAGTGGATTTGAAAATAATGTACCTTATTGGGACTAATTTGACCAAATTTTGATCTTTCAAGGGGCAAAAAGTTCAAAATTTCCTATGTAGTAAGGAACTCGATAAGGAACTTTGAGACTGAAATTCTCTGTAAAGATAAGGAACTCCAGGCTCAGAGCAAAGTTAAGGTTCCTTATAAAAAAAAAAACGTGTAGTGGTCTAGGCGTGCGATTATTCAAATACTTAATTTTCATCATTTATATTTTCAATTGTGTTACAATATCTCTAAGAACTGGACACTCTCTTTCATTTTGAATATTTATCTTCAATTGCTATAGGCTCCAAACTGTGATTACGAAGTGAACTTTTTTGAGAAAAAAGTAGAGTTAGAGAAACATTTACCCAATTTTTTAAATCCTCACTTTATGAATGTTTCTTTTTATTTTACTCACAAGTCAGCATGATTCCTTTTATAAAAACAAAGCTGTTTACTTACTGAAAAGTCCCCACTTTGTGAATGTTTCTATTTATTTTACTCACAAATCAGCATGGTTCTTTTATAAAAACCAAGTGGTATATAAAAAAAAACATTCTTAAAAGTTGAGTTGCAAGCAAGAATTAACAAAAACAATGCAGGGTTTAGTTTGAGATGAATAAAATTTCATTTCTATAACAATGATCAGGATAAAACCTTCATTCCAAGTGATTTCTAGGCGTGCATTTTACAGTAGAATATAAAATATCACGTGCGATAAATCACACGCCTCAAAAACTGATTCACGAAAGTTTTCCAAACAAACAAACTAACCCTAACCCTAACGATGATGTACGAAAAAAATGTGGCCGGGTGACGACGAAATAAATTTTCACCCGCCCGGTGGACCGGAAACAAAAAATTTTTTCGTGTTCGCCTAAAAGCCGTATGTAGACGGTGTACATAAAATTTTCGGACTATAAAAAAGCTTGTCACAGGAGTCAGCAAAGGTGAAAAAACGCGAAAAATACCCCAAAAATAAGGACCTTACATTTCATAAAAAAACTTATTTGAAACGTTAATAAAGATGTGCACAGGGCTTTATAAAGCCCGGTTCTTATGAACATGTTTTGTTCGTGGAGAAACTAGGCTACTTCATATCTCCTTTGTTCCACTTGAGCTTCTCTTCGAAGAGAAGAAGTTTTACGTCCAGAGCGCAGGAGATATCACCGTAGCCTAGGATAAACCAGACAAAGATTCGAATTTTTGAATGTTTTTTTTTCGAATTCGATCAGCTTGTCATCTGTCACCTGGAAACTTTTGGTTAGGCTGGAGTCTACAAAAATGGTCGAATTGTCGGCTGAAATTTTGCACGCTTGTTCTTGTTCCTTGGGTGAATCCCTGGGGTGTTTCTTTTATTCAATGGTTTATCATAGCCCAAAGGGCTAGATTTGCAGCTTTACCCTTTATCCAGCAAAAAAAATGAAGCACAATTTTGTGACTTGATTGAATTTCGAGGTGATGGATAGGATCTAGCATTTTCATTGTTCTCGGAGTGCGAGATCAAGAAAAGTAGGCGGCAAACGCTATTTCGCATCTCTCAAACCAGTGAAATTGCATGATTTTAGTCAGGTGACTTTGGTAGGAAATCCTACGAATGCCCAAACAAGGATGAGACAAACAAGAATGAGCTTCACTTTTTGATCCAGGCCGCAGATCTAGCCCTTCCGGCTTTACAGATATCTGTTTTTTTTTTCATTTTTTCAAAGTTTTGATTTCTTTGGGCGTGGTCACAAGTTTTAGCCTCAAAACGAGGCTAAACTTTGGGGCAGACTAGAAAATTCTAAAATTGTCTGATTAGGCTGAAATTTTGCAATCGAAACAAAATACAAAAATAGTGATCGACCTCATACACATTCTATTCCATTTTGCCGAATTTTTGACTTCTAGCCCTTAGAATTTTATGGGAAAAACAGCGGGACCGGTATTTTCGAAAAATTTGGCCGGGATAACGGTGATTTTCAAAAAAATGGCCGGGATGGCGGTAATTCAAAACCTCGTACGCCCCCCACAATCAAATCAATGATTGAACCTGATTGAACAAGTCGAACCAAATCAAACACAATGAACCATATTTGCTAAAACCTTATAACCACAATTTTACTTTACTCACACATTTTTTTTAAATTTCAAGATTAAAAAAGGCTCTTGAATAAGACTTTAGTTTTTATGGATCGAAATTAGATCAAACTATGGAAAAGAATGTAGCTTTGAAAGATCACCAACAGAAAGAACAGTTCTCCCATCTCAGTTTATCCGGTAAAGAGAGGGCAAAAACAGAACAGACTTTAATATGCTTGATTCGTGGTTGTATTGGGAACCAAACTGTAGTTGAACTTCGAAATGAAACCATTGTTTGCGGTAGAATACTAAACTGTGATGGTTTTATGAACTTGATAATGCAGAAAGCTTTATTTCAAAAGGCAAATGGTGAAGAACTTTATTTTGAAGAAGTACATATTGTTGCAAAAAATATTCGATATGTACATATTCCTGACAAAATTGACATTCAAAATACTATTGAAAAACAATTATTCAAACTTGGAAAAACAAGACAAACTGGATCAACAAGTAGAGGATCAAGGAGAGGTTCTGGTAGAGCAAGAGGAAGAGGGAGGGGCTTTGGAAGAGGTTTTGGAATCGGTAGGGGAGAAATAAAACAAAATCCTATTTAATTTCAGTAGGTAACTTTGTATTTGTTATTGTATATATTGCATTTATGCTATTTGAACATTATTTTATTGAAATTATCTAGAAAAATTTAGTCAGATCTTTAGTTATAAAATTAATTATAAATCTGGTACTAAAATGTAATATTTTTCCTCTGACTTCTTGACATGGGGAAGAGAGCTTTACTTTTTTTATTCTAGAAAATGTTCTAATTCTCTCAATATTATTTGAAGAAAGATATATGAGTTTTTTGAGAGGCATGAGAGTTGAAGTATTCTCATATATTTTTTTCTTTCAGTGACTAAAAACAAAAAGAAACATGAGTAATAGATTGAAAAAGAAAAATTCACCAACCAGTTTGTCATTCTCTTCAGATGTCGTGCATCTCTTGCAAAAAGAACTTTCAGGTAAAATTACTTTTTTCTCATAAAAGTGTCCTCCCAGTAATCTGATGATTTTGTAGTTGTTTATGCAATAGAATGAGTCAGCTTTGCTATTATAAAAACATAAAATGGATGGCAAGGGGATTCAAACAAGAAAACCTGGGGTTCTGATGAAGATGTCTTAGTCTCTTTAGCCTTCCTACTTAAAATAAAATTAACAAAAATTACAGTCTGTTACAGTCTGTATTATAATATCTCATAATATTTCTTTTTTTCATAGAGTTGGACTTGTCAGAAGATGTTTGCAATCAATTTAAAGGGATAATAGCATGTCCTTCTAATGGTAAAGATCAGCTCCTTCTTTTGAAAAAGGTATGTTCAAAGGTTTTTGATATGATAAAGCTGACCTAAGCATGACACTAGAGCTGACCAATTGGATAAACTATGATTACCCTAGTTTTTCAAACTACATCTGAGGGCTCAATCTCTTATCTTAAGGAAGTAAAGGTTGTATTGTTTTAGGTATTTTAGGTTGTATCAAGCAAAAATTTTTGCCTTTGGCCCAAAGTTTTAAGATTGATTCGTTTGGACCATATGTTCATATTTTTACCAATAAACATTTTCTGTATTTCTGATTTAGGTTTTGAAAGAGCTCAAACAAAATGAAGATGTTTTACAAAATACATTAAAGATTCTTTGTTGTTTCTTTGTTTACTGTAAAAGCAAGCACCCACTAAGGAGAACACTCTCAAGGTAATAATGTTTTTAAGAATATTGTTATGCTAAATTCATAATAATTTCATTGAAAATGAAGACATACCCCTTACATACATACCTCTTCTCATAATGTCATGTATGATGTAGCTAATAACGCTGGATCTGACTCTTTTCTGTTATATTGTTGGCAAGAGGCAGATAACACCTTCACATCCCTTTTCTCATAATGTTACGATACAATTAAAAACCTTTTGTTGAAAAATTTCGATCTTTACATCTCTAAAAGATTTTTTGTCCTTTTAACGTGATATAAAAATTCTCAAAAATTGATTGCTTGAGATTTCTAAAGCAATCAAAATACAAGCACAAATCAAAATACAAGCACAAAACTGTGCCAGGTCTCCACAGGCAACCAAACTGTTTCTGAAGCCATCGCCAAAAAGAACAACAAATTTCATAAAAACGACAAAAAAGAAAGACAAATTTCATATTTGCATGCATGTTATTAATGCAGGAATTACAAGATGCACCAAATCAGAAAGATTGGATTCAACAAACAGGTTTTTGTTGCCAAGTTTTAAGAATTGTTTGATGATAAGTAAGTAACTTGGTTTTGTAAAATTTATTGTATCTCACATTCATATTTTGATTTTAACCCTTTATTTTAAGCTTTCTAAGTGGTATCCCAAAAGAGTATGATGTTATCTTTCACAAAGTGATGAATCAACTCATCAATGAAACACTTCATAATAGTTCAAAATGCCATTCTAGTGAGGTATATTTTCTTATTTATCTTGATTTATATAAGGTTATAGGAATTTTTGGTTAACGCATATTTTATGTGATGTTATTCTGGCTAACTTCCATTTATTATTTATTTAGCTGATTGGTACACAGGATAAAGAAAAATGTGAAATGGTTGCTTCTTTAATGGAGAATTTTGTAAAAGGTGAAATGTTATATTATTGAGGGGACCTTAGTTAATGATGATCCTGGATCTCAAAATATTGATCCTTTATAAAAATGTGGAAAGTTATACAGAAGTAGGTTAAGAATAAGCTGAGTCTTGTTTGAAATTTTTCAACCAAACTTTTCATTCAGCTAACTTTGTTCTATCCATAAATAATACAAATTTATAAAGGAATTATAACCGCTTGTTATTTTTTTCGTAGGTGATCAAGTAATCTATCAACAATAAATAATACAAATTTATAAAGGAATTATAACCGCTTGTTATTTTTTTCGTAGGTGATCAAGTAATCCAAAACAATGCAAATACAGGTAAGAGTTGGGAAAATTTAATGTTTTAACTGACCTGAATTTATTGAATTTATTCATTTTCCAACGGTTCTGGTGGTTGGTCAGAAGACAACATGAGATCAACTGTATCACTTCATATGTTATTTATTGTAAAAAATAGGAAAATATTTCAAAAAATTGATAAAAGCTGATTAAAAAGTATTTTGAAAAGAGTCTTTCTCTTGACAAAGTCAAAGAATGATTTTCAAGCTTTGTTTTACTTTCTTTTAGTGCTTGCTTTTCTGTGTAGTTCCTTGAAACTTTTCACGCAAATGGCAAGGTATGAATTAGTATTCTTTCTAAAGGTTTACCTAGATTCTATTCTTGTTTAGGACGGAAATATTACCAGGCTTCTTGTATTTCACACAGGCAATATCAACATGAAATTATAACAAGAAATCTGGAAAATATAAAAGAAAAAAGTCAGAACTCAAAAACATTTATCAGTATTCCAACAATGTACTCTGAACTGCTCTGAACTATGTACACTTTAAAGTATGATTGTTTCTAGCTTTATGTTTTCTTTTAGAAATAATGAAGGGCCAGTCATTCAAACACAAATGATTCACAATTGTTTATTTACATTGAAAACAATTATCTCAGTTCTACAAAAGTGTGAGAACCCGATGCTCCTGCAGAGTCTCAATGAAAACCTTGTTCTTCAAATCGCACAAGCCGCATCAGAGATTGTTGCTGACGAAAGCTTTTTGATTGAATGTCGAAATGCTGCTGCAATGGTTTTTCCTGCCATCTTGCTGCATTTCTCCCGGTTCATTGAGAACCTATTGGTTAATCTCAGCAGCGAGACTTTTTCACCTCCTGGACATACATTAGTTGATTTCATTATCAGTACAGTTGTTGAGTTTATCAAAAATATGAAGAGCATGTCTTGTGTAGTTGTTACTCTCCATGCCATCCTGGTCAAACTACCGAGCTATTTATTAGTATCGAGCAAAAAATGTACTGTTGATCTCTTCTCCTTGAGTCTTCAAAAGATCTGTTGTGATTGTACCGATAAGAACACAATGATTCTTTCTTTCAAAACGTTTTGTCTTTGGGTGACAACAATCATTTCGAAAAACATTTATGTTGCTGTCATAACCGATTCAGCAATACCCTTTCTCATAACTAATGTTGACCATGGTATTGATACAGTGCGACACAGTGTGACGGCTTCATTAAAAGAATGTTTAGGGTATCTGTTAAAATCAAATAAAAGATCAATCGTTGAAGAATTGACTCAAAAATATGTCACCAATGACTTCAAATCACGTGGGAAATTAAATGTACTTTCAAGTCTTTGTGAAATATCAAGTATGAAATCTGTCTTGTCAACCAGATCAACTTTTCCAAAGGACTTGTTGGAACTTCTTGGTGATGTCGACTTAGCATCACACGCCACCAATGTATATAAGACTGCTTCTAAGAAACATTTGGAAGAGCTACAGTCTCGCAACGAATCGCTATCTAAGTGGAATAAAACTTGGATTTCTGGTATATCTGTTGGGCTAATGAGTGATTGTAAAGATACCAAATCCAATATGGTCAACTATATTGTTCCAGCTATGTTAAAAGTCAACCCACTTGTTTTGAATTATTTGCTTTCAGAGTTCAACGTGAACTCTTCAATGGTTGAGTTTTACACGGCTGTTGTGTTTTTGAAAACAGCACGTGGTATGAAAAATGTATCACAGGAGATCTTTAAGATTAAGAGAAGCTCCAGTGAAGGTCATATCTGGAATGGATTGATGAATTTCGATTTGCTGAAAAAATGTATTGTACATATTGATGACCAGGTATTACTCAAAATTATTTCTTGTCTGATAACGCTGCCAATGATTAATACCGCATTCTATTGTAAAGTTTTTGATAAGCATGACTTTTTTTATTACTACTCGATTTATATTACCTTATATTTAGATGTCCTATTAACGATCCTTCACCAGTTTGTTACTCAGCCCATAGATTTTACTAGAACTCTCATTGATCTCAAAACCCTGAGGGCTAGTTCCGAAACTCCTTGATGGGAAACGCTTATTTCCAAACAAAGTTTATAAATCTGGGGTAAACTTAAGGCTTCACTTTTTTTTGCTTGAGAAAGGTTGAAGATCCTCATCCAACCCCTTTAGGGCTTCAAACGCAATGAGTACTCTCCATGCTGGATCGTTTTTAAGAATATTACTCTAAACAGCCTAACATTCGATTTAAACCCATACATATTCTATAAACTTGAACTCCAGAATAGAGAATATTTATCAACTCTCGCATCTTCCATCTTTCCCACAGGTACGACTTGATGTATTATCTTTAGTGTGCAGTTCAATCAAAACGACCGACCATGTCAGTGAAGATGATATAGAACTTATCAAAGTGTTTCTTCGATACAACATGGCTGTTGAAAATCCCTCATTTCGTCAACAATCTGTTGTTTGCTTCAAGAAAGTGTTTACTCGTATATTCGCTCATACGTACCAAATCACCAAATCTCGTTCACCGAATAAAACACAAATTGTTCAGTTATACAGTGATTTCATTGCCTGGTTTATTGCTCATGTTTTCGACAATCTGTACCTGGATGCACCATACTGCCAAATGTCAACCACCCTGGAGTTGATATCACTCATCACTACCTTTCTTGGTGAAAATATCTCCTCAGATGTGACCAAATCTATATCAATTGATGACGTCATCAAACAGACATACACAACCAAGCTTCTGAAATGCCTTCACGACACTTACGATCCAAATAGGCTTCTTGTTTTGAGTATTTTCTCCAAGAAACCTTTTTTCATTATAGAATTCTCGCAAGAAAAGCTGCTTTCTTTAGGAGATACTGCTATACAGAATTTATACTCTCCACAACCTGATATTTCATCCGTCGCTGCATACCAACTTTGTTTTTTATCATTCAGTGAAAATGTTGGAGACACGGCCAAAGACCGTCATCCATGTTTAACCATGTTGAAAAATCTATTCCAACACCTTTTGAAGCAAGTTAGCATCATGAAGATGAGTCTTCTCAAAGCTTCCCAGGATGCACCCATTCATGGTACATTGTTTGCTATCCGGTTACTCTTTCAAACGCATCAATGGAACCTAAACCATTCGACGGTCAAATCTAACAGAGAGGATTTCAATCAATTCGTTAACGAGTTTACCAAGCTAGGTTTTGACATCATTGAATTAGTTTCACCTTACGTCACCAACGAAGCACCTGAAGGCCAGCTATGTAACGTTAATTTATCAGATATATTTGAGCTATTGAGTGTGCATGGAGGCGATACAGTTTTACAAGCTCACGTTGCTCGGATGATCCTTGTTTGTTGTTGGCGATCAATGAAAGAAGTCTCCCTAATTCTTGGATTGTTTATCAGTCATTTTGTTGATCCTTCATCGCAGGATAGTTTGCTATCCAATGAGATGTTTCTTGATATGTGGGACATGTTTAATAACATTATGCTGAGATCTAAACACGCCGGTGCTTACGAATTAGCCAGTATTGGTTTCCTGAAGCTTTGCACAACCTTGTGGATTTCCCGAGACGAATCTTTACGCACGCTACCTTTGAATGCTGTTCAAGACCTGATTGCAGATCTCACTTCAAGCGAACCCATGGAGAATGCACAGGTGACACGCCGTAGTGCTGGGCTACCCTTCTACTTGCAGAGTTTGTGTTCAACTGAACCAGAGATCAATGGCAAAGCATCTTTTTCGTTCTTGATGAGCTCTTTATCAGAGTTATGTTTCGAGCATCTTCAAACACACGATATCAACAAAACAGTCATTGCGCTCAACGTTCTGAGGGCTTTTTACAAAGATGCGAAAATGTGCGAGGATGTGTTCCCTTATGTTGCGAAAGGAATCATGATCGCTTTAAATGGTTTTGGATCATCATTATGGCCTATCCGAAACTCATGCACTCTCTTGTTCAGTTCCCTAATGCAACGGATCTTTGGTGTCAAGAAAGTCAAAATGACCGGACGTGAGTTCTTCTCACGCTATCCTCAGCTGTATCCTTACCTGGTCGAGAAAACGAAGCTAATGAGCGTCACCAATGAATCAAATACACAACTCCATCCAAGTGTGTTCCCCATCCTTCTCTTGCTTTCGCACCTTTATCCGTCGACTATCGAAGGGGCCGATTCACTCATGAAATTGGATGTCTTCCTGGAGTCTATTCTCAGGTATCATTTTTTTCCATTTAAGTAAAATTTTCTTTAACTATTAAACGACTTGAAAAGCGAAACAATACACATGGCTTATAAATAGGTTTAAGGTGGCACCTAAAGAATTTCGGCGAACCTATTTAGAGCGAACGTAGATCTTAGAAGCTTTCAATCGTGGATCGAAAAATCTTAACTTCCACTTCTTAGTTTTCTTAACCATTCAAATAACTGCAAAAGAAATATACTAGGTGATTGTCCCGTAGACCGAAGCTCTAAGTCATAGTTCCAATTCAACTAGGTGCTCCGATAAAGTACACAACTTAAAACTACCCCTAGTCTTTGTTTGTAGTTTAAGCGGCAACCCTGTATACAAAACTCGAACGATGACGGCAAACGCTCTTGTACCACTGGTCTCCCTGGAAAGAGCTGAATCAGTCACAAAGAGGATTCTGGGAGATATCAAACGTCACCACGAAGGAACTATTAACCAGAATGCAATTCACGGATGCTTGTTACAGTTATTCAGACTGATTAAAAAATGGGCTTCTTTACCTTTGAGACAGGTTAATGTTGTCTTCTTGATGAAACTCGTTCTAAAAGAGACTGTTGGATTGTTCAACGATTCAAATGTAAACCCGATCTCCAAGAAATGTCTACTCGATATCGTGATTCTGTTGCTACAAACAAATACCGGACTTAATGGTATGTTAACTACTGACTTTTTTTGAAATGTGGCAATTTCCATTATCGAAAATGTCTTAGAGCAGCTTTTGACCTAGCCCGGGGTCCATTTAAAGCTTTTTATAGACTGGATGGCGCGATTAAGTGGCCCGGTAGTATATAGTAATATGCTTTTGCCTAGGCGGACTGTAAAACAGTCCGCCAGATTTTCGTTGTTTTTCCAGGTAAAAAAAAAACGAAGCAATATTTTTATTTGAAAATTAGTGATTCAAAATCAGTTATTGATGTTTGTTTCTCATTCTTAATCATATTTTTCATCTTCGAGTAGCTTTTTTGTTATTTGGATTTTTTTTCTCCAAAATGCCGACCTCGTCAAATGCTCCTAGTCTACTTCACTGGACTCAGCGTCATAAAAAAATTATCAAAAAGCAAAGTTCAGTCAGAAGTAGACTCTAGTCTAATTTTGACCAGAGGCACTTCTAACTTGATTTTACATTATACTTTGTCGACGTTATTTTCAAAATTGTTCTAAGTAACTTTCTCAAATGTCCTCCAGAATCCTAATTGTGAACTTTTTCTGAGGAGAAACCACTGGAGGTAAGTGGCTCTAATTGTATGTATTTATGACAATCTCATTGTTTTTAGACGCAGAATCCACCAGTATCATAAAAGAATACGTAAAGACAGGTGTTTTGCTGTTAATCTCTCACAAAAAGAAAGACATTAACGAGAATACATCAGCTGGATACGCCTTATTACTGCGTGGTGTAACAGCCTTCATAATGGAGTTATTGAAAGCCGAGCTACTTGCATCAAATCTTGTCAAGTTATTCAACGCCAAAGATAACACGGTGAACTCTGTTGCTGATATTTTTCTGTACATGTTGAGGTTAAGACATGCTGATGTTGTTGGTGAAATTACTGCCAAGAAAGATGACGTGAAATTATCTTCGTTCGAAGGACTGGCTGACGGATTATTGCATTTACTTGTTCAAGAAGTCGAACCAAAGGATCGAGCATTTCCGAAGGTTCCTTTCTTTTTTCATTATCACAATAACTTCCAATGATTCTAACACTCGTAGTGGTGTGGTCATCATCGCTCTTAACTCCCGTCTGGGAGGTCTGACGGTTCACTTTGAAAGTGAACACACCTTCGCCCGGGTCAACCCATACCATGTGAGGGGAATTGGGTACCACTACTCGGATACAAGAGTGTGGGTGATATGCAAGACATTTGTGGTGTGTGGTGTCACTCATCCATTATGCATCGTGGTATCTGTGTCTCGCGTGCACAGGACCAGCGGTGTCTGGACAGCACTAATCGTTCCAACTTTAAAAGGGAGGACTTCCTACTTCGTATGGAGTAGGACCCATTCCCCAGAGGGGAGAGCTCATATCATTCTAACACTCATCAAGCCAGCATAATTTTAATGACGCGATTTGGCGATTTGGCAACTTGCCTCGTTACAGTGGTTTTCTCTTCTTTTTTTTCAGATTCTATCGTTATTCACTACTTCTCTTTCAAGTACGTTGGTGAATGGTAAACAGTTGTTGGAGGTGAGTTACGGCACCTACAAACAAACTACAGATAAAATTTTTCACTTTTAAAATATTTCAGATATTTCAATCTTTCAACTATTTGACATTCTATCTTATCACAAAATAAGTCACATATAATCATGAAGTAAAGAATCTCTTCCCCTTTCCTTATTCAGATATTCAAGAAATGCATGACCAAACCTATCGAAAGACAAAGGTACTTAATGTTATATTTTACAATAGACCACAAATGGTATTCTTTTGAGAAAGAATAGACTGTGGTTTTAATGTGGGTGTGGTAAGAACTTTTACCTCAAGCAATTTCGAAGCAAGATATCACTTCTCTTATATATAAATGAGTGACCCGATACTACTTTAAGGGCAGAAACTTTCGCGATTTTTGCGATTCTTGCCCTTTTCGCAAAAGTTTCTGCCAAGTAAGGAACTACACGAGAAATTCGCAAAAGTTTTTTCTGCGAAAAGTACATTTTGGACCTACCCCGGTGGGGTGAAGGTCCTATAAATTCACCTCTGTCCGTTCGTCCGTCCGTTCGTTACCAGCTTTTCTCGAGATTGAATCATAGGAATCATTTGATTTTTGGTACAAAGGTGCAAAACAGTGGTGGCCAAAATGTGACGGAGCCCGATTTTCGAAAAAAAAATTTTTTGGGCAAATTTGGGCCAAAAAACGGCTAAAAAACGGGTTTTTTGGACTTTGTGAAAAACTGGATCATTAAATTTTTTTGATTTTTTGCATGAAAGTAGGGTACCATCATAGGTAAAAGATGGCTCAAGCAGATTTTTGCAAAAAAATTTATTTGGCTTAAAAAACGCATGTTTATCTATAAGAATCACTATTAATAAGCATACATCAATGTTCTTAGTCAAATTACTCAATTTCTTTATGAGATAGAAGTTTTTTTTGCTCATGAGGGCTTACTTTTGAAGAATATGTGTGTTTAGACATGAAATTTTGGTTGCTTGTCGTGTTTTTATAGGAAAACTGGCCAAATTCGATATTTTTTTATAAGCACATTATATTAGGTATTAGCTTTTCTCGAGATTGGCTCTTTCATTTTTTATGATTTTTTGCACAAAGATGCATAACTATAACCCCTCGAATGTGACGGAGCCTGATTTTCGAAAAAAAAATGTTTTTGGGCAAATTTGGGCCAAAAAACGGCCATAAAATGGGTTTTTGGACTTTGAAAAATTGGATCATTTATTTTTTCTAATTTTTTGCATGAAAGTAGGGTACCATCATAGGTAAAAGATGGCTCAAGCAGATTTTTGCAAAAAAAATTTGTTGGCTCAAAAAACGTATGTTTATCTATAAGAATCACTATTAATAAGCATACATCAATGTTCTTAGTCAAATTACTCAATTTTTTTATGAGATAGATGTTTTTTTTGCTCACGAGGGCTTACTTTTGAAGCATATGTGTGTTTAGACATGAAATTTTGGTTGCTTGGCGTGTTTTTATAGAAAAACTGGCCAAATTCGATATTTTTTTATAAGCACATTATCAATTACTTAGGTATTAGATTTTCTCGAGATTGGCTCTTTCATTCTTTATGATTTTTTGCACAAAGATGCTTAACTATAAACCCTCGAATGTGACTGAGCCCGATTTTCGAAAAAAAATGTTTTTGGGCAAATTTGGGCCAAAAAACTGCTAAAAAAAGGGACTTTGTGAAATATTGGATCGTTGTTTTTTTTCTAATTTTTTGCATGAAAGTAGGTAAAAGATGGGTCAAGCAGATTTTTGTAAAAAAATTTTTCAGCTCAAAAAACGGATCTTTATCTATAAGAATCACTATTAATAAGCATACATCAATGTTCTTAGCCAAATTACTCAATTTTTTGATGAGATAGATGTCTTTTTATGCTCACGAAGTCTTGAATATGAAAGAATATTTCAAGAGCATGAAATTTTGGTTTCTAAACGTTTTTTTTATAAGAAACAAACGACTAATTTTAATAAATCGTCACTATTTTTGTTCTGAATGATTGTTTAACGTTCATACTCACGTAGATAACAATTATATATGTGTTAAATGCATAACCAGGTAGGTCCATAAAAGTTTCACTTGTTATTTTCTATTTTATACTCAGTTTTCAGTTTTTTCAAAGTTTTATCGCTTCTTTGCCTGCAAAATCAAATAACCGTCTAAAATTCGCGAAAGTTATATCCGCTGAAATCGTTCCAAAAGTTAAATTCGCGAAAGTTAAATTCGCGAAATTTCGCGATATTGCAACCTCGTGAAAGTTTCTACTCGCGAAAGTTTCTGCTCTTAAAGTAGTTTTCTATCACTGAGTGATATATCTACCCTCTAGTAATTCGAATTTGACTATAGTAAAATTGAATAAAATCGTGCAATCCGTGCTATTCTTTTATCACAGGGAAGAAGAAATCTTATCATGCCTCTCTCTGATATCATTGATGTTGAAATATGACGACGTTGGAAAGGTATTAAATCTTTTGATTGACCTAAAAGTTACATTTTACGGAACCAACTCCATCACAATCTGAAGTCACCTTTTCCTCCTCTTGGGGATTAGCGAGTTTTTGTATTTGTACTCCGGAGGACGGTGGAGTGACTGAAACGATTTGGAATGACCCGCAATTTTGACCCGCAACATCGAGGACTGTAAAAGTTCTTGTTTACCGTTGTCCTCAGTTGATCAGGATCTAGACAAATCAAAATCTAACCGACCCCGTCACAAAAAAAACATAGACCTGCTACTTGCTCGAGGTACGCAGTTTATATTTGGTTGAAATGAATAGTTAGATTTAAAATTTACCTTATAGGATGGCTCAAAGGAGCGACTAAACCACATTTGGAGCTATGTGTTTCAATGTTCATTACCGGAGCAGAGTGATGCGGTGCGCTATAACATGGCGGGAATGTTGTGTTTATTGGCAGAACACGCATGCTTGGAACCAAGTAAGTCATTTATTTTAGTTCAAGCTGGCCAAAAATTATTTTAATTGATTTTAAATTTTCTACAAGAACACGAGACTCGATTTTGCTAAAAAAAGAACAACTGGGAAAACATCAACCAATCTTAGAGATTTAACTGCCTCCATGCTACCCTCTGAACCTCTGATACAGCTGGTTGTAATCAGTGTCAAAAGAAAGCGTGAATGGCATAGTAGAATTGGCCGTTAAGAACAATCGAAGTTCACATTTCAGAAATTAGGTTAATTTTTCTTCGTTTTTTTTTTACTTGATAGTCAATCACTACCAATTGTATTATTGTGCGTTAAACTTGTTGAACGACTGTGATGCAGATATACGCCGTCATGCGGCGCAGGAAATCCACAAAGCGTATTCTTCACACGGTAACCGTAAGTTCTTGCCATCGCTTTGCCCTGGTTTTAAAACTCTTTTATACTTCTCGCTTCATTGCTTTAGGATCAACCACAGTTATAGTGAATATCGATTCTATTTAAACACAACACCCCTGTGTCACAGACCCTGGGACCCCAGCTTTACAATTAGTTTTGATCTTGAACGATTTCTCTTTTTTTACTTTTTACTATAGTTGATGACGAGAAATCGACTCCACAGCCCAGATACATCTTACACCATGTTTTATACGAAAACATCTACCAATCCCTAAAGAGAAATCCGTCTCTTGGTTTCTTGTTTCTTGTTGGACTCCAGAAAAATCAAAATGCTATGAATTGGTTTCAGCAAAGAGGTGTAAAAGATGAAAGAACTATTTCTAGTCTGTTGACGAACGAGGTCACATCCGTTTACCAACCGTTTGTGGTCTTTGAGCAAGGCAAGGATAACCCGTACTGGGATGATCAAATGATACTTGAGTATTCCATCCGGATATTAGATCGATTTATCAATAGTATAAAACACAGACCAGAATGGACAGAAAAAGATAAAAATATTGTTTTGGAATACATTGGAGAGAATAATAATAAAGGTAACGATAAACTGACTATTTTGGTCAATAAAATTCGTGATATATTTTAATAATTTTAGAATAGGCTTTGAAATTTTACATTTTTTGAATTTTATATTTTTACAACTAGCTTTATTATAAATTTATTAATTAGAATATCCAAATTCAAATTTTATTTCAAAAAATATTTCGTCTACAAATTCGGTCACTTATCTTTGATAAAACTGTTGATCTTCAAAATATTTTGGCAATCTAGTTTTTCAAGAGTTAACAATTAAACAATACAAGTACAATACAAGTTAACTTTCGGATTGTGTCAAAAGAAACTTACTTGATTTTCAAGCAGCTTCTGCTAAGATTTTACCTTGCAAGATAAACAAAAAATTATCAGCTTTTTTCTTTGTTCAGTAATGTTCTTTTAAATTTTCTTACATGTTTTCTGAAGTCTTTTCGTTTGAAGAAATACAGGAGAGGGTTCAAGAAGCTGTTTATCAGTGGTAACAACGTAAACACACGAAACGCTTCACCCGTCGAACACCAAGTACCTGAGACCAGACCTGCAATGTGTATGCTGACAGGTAACATACAGCTTATATAGATGATCGTAAAAAGTAAGCATATGAGACAGGTAAGATATTTTTGTTTAGATCTCAAATGTGATTTTCTCCAGCGCTGAAGAAGTGACCTTGATGGATGTTTAAAAAGTGATTTGTCTCTATCAGATCGGATAGCTCCAACACTCGACTCTCCTTCGTCACTTATGGTGCCAGTTGTAGACGCCCTCTCACGTAGAGGCGGTAAAATCAAAGTCGAACGATGCAAGGGTGTTACACCCAAAGATTTCGCCCTCCTTGTCAATCCCCTTGGTTGTAAAAGTAACTTAGGCTGTTGTTCAATATTATTCTGTTTTAAATCTTCTACATCATGTTTAGTACTGTCATCTTGAGGTGTAATTTCAGGCAGAGGAGCAATAGTATAGTTACAATTGATATCAGTGGCCGGCGAATCCTGTATACGAGCATGACATGACATATTGCGACTGACTTCCTCCTCGCCACCACCGTTCTGTAAAGTACTTTTTATCATGCTCTGAATTCTTGGTTTCACTTTATTTGAAGCTTTTATTGCTTTCAAAAATAGTACAGTGTTTGATGTAAACAAAACCATAACGATCAAAGTCACTATTGCGATAAAACTGATATACATAAAATACATCGAAAGGCTTGTTTCACCCATTAGTACACTTGTCACACCCAAGGAAATAGGTATCACCCAGACAACGACTATAGACTTGATAACTTTATCTCTTGATATGAAAGAGTGATATTTTAAAGGTTTTTGTACGGCTACCAGTCTATCCAACGTCATTATAATTAGTGTTAATCCAGAAATAAGTATGGCTACACATAATGGTGAAATCAAGTAACTGTTATAAGTTGAAATTTTATCTCCGATATTTTGAGCTAATACAGCACCGACTACGATGGTTACGATTGGGACTAGTAAATCAGCGATACTTAAGGACAAGATTAATAGATTGTTATTGTTTTGACAAAGTCTACGGAACCGGAGAAAAGTCAAGATGGTTAACAAGTTGATACCAATGGTGAATGCACATATGATTCCAACGGGTATGTAATAGATAGAACTGCCAGAGATTAGAATAAAATCACTACAATGAAGTGATATTTCAGTGTGGGGTGGGTGTGTTGTGGTACTATTACCACTGTCAATCAGATGTTGTTCCTCCATCGTTAGGCCTTTTTCATTAATTCTTGTTCACATTATTTATGATTATTCTTCTTTTTCATTCTAGAGAAAAACATAAATTAATAAATGTGTAAAAGTGTCGGCTCTAATCAATGTGAAATCTTTTGAACGAGAAAAGTTTCTGTGGAAGTGCGAAGGAGAAAGAAACGTTTGGGCCATTTGACATGTGGTTAAGACATTCGACAAATTTGACAAGACAACAATCACATCAGGTATTTTGTTATCTTGTTTCATAAATCAAGAAACATTATTATTTTTGAGACTAATGTAAAAGAATAATACGTGACTAGTTTGCTCAGAGAGGGTGCAAATTAGCTCAGAATTCATTGCCAGTGACAAACAGGGTTCTTTTTTCAACCAACTCGTATTTGCCACTGTTATTTCTCCAGAATATTCGACGGTCAAGATGACTATGTCAAATTAATCAATTTTAGATCGTGACGTTGCTAATCGATGCAATTTATAATACTTCTCTCATGAGTTAGTAAGCAATATTGTTACTCAAAAAAATCATTGAAATTTCAATTAGATAATTTCATAGTAAATCTTCTAGCCGTTACAATGCAAAAAATGATCAGTGTCTCTTTAGTAAACGAAATTATTCAATCATTTAGTTCTTTAGGTCTTGTTAGGTTGAATCTTTCCATCCTTTTTCATGACCCATTATATGTAAATACTGCCATACTTAACACTACTTAACAATCCAAAAGTCCACTCGAAAATCAAACGCTATTCTAAATCCTGATTGGTTTATTAGGCCCAATTACATCCAAATTTTGATATCCAAGAGTAGACTTTTATATAGTTAGCCGTAAGAACAGTAGCTCGTCGATTTGTTTTTTTGAGAAAATCTCAACCAGTAGAAAGCTAGTTTCGTAAAAAGACCTTAAAATAGTTCTTCCAACAAAAGAAAGTCCAAATAACGTATATACAACAAAACATCCCGAAACAAATCAGCATCTAAGATTAAAAAAATATTTTCAAGACTCAGTCACCTAAGAAATTGAAATAGGTGAAAAATGTTATAATCTTCACACGAGATTTCAAAGCAAGCCTGCTGTGATAGTCTTTTTATAGATACTAAGAATTTTTCCTAAATTTCTCCAGATGAAAAATATTATGAAAAAGAATTGTTCATTCTGTTTTAGAAAGCCGGTTACAGAGAGATTATCTCAGTGTTTTTATTAAAATCACGAATAAAAAAAAATATGAAACAACTCATTTATGGTCTTAATTAGATGAAGATACAATTATTTTTCCTTTCCCTTATCAATCACATTTTAACCTAAACTTAATGGAGAATCGCCTTTGCCGATTGGTATAGACACCCCCTTCTCACAGATCCACTGGGAACCAATTGGCCAAAATATCGTCCCCAGTGGAAAATTGTACTCCAATTTCTGTCCTCACTGAAAATAGTCAAATAAGCCAATCCTCACTGCAAAATATTATGCTGTATTTCCCATCCCCACTAATTTTTCTGACTTGAAAACAATGAAATTCAAATTCCCAACCATAAGAAATATGGGAATATCAATCCCCATCGAGTTTTAGTCTGCTATTTTTATCCCAACTGACTGAAAAAATCCTACCGGGTTTGTGAGAAGGGGGTGTGTGTAGGTCTTTTCCATTAACAGTTACAACCAGGCCAAAATGATGTGTTTTCTACCGAGTTTTCTTTCTTCTCAGGCAAATAAAATGTGTTGCTTGAAATACTTCTACACAACCATAAATTCCATTTTGTTTAAAGGCCTGAAAGGGTTAAAGATCTTGGTTGGGAAATGAAGCAACTTATTTCTCATCTGAAAAATGCGGCCCGCGTTGTTTATACAAATACACACGTAAGATTGACAAAAAATCAGATCACCAGATTTCGAAAAATATATGCTTCGTAAAAAAAACAAAGAAAACGCTACACTCGATCTCTCATTCCAAAAAATAAGGCGTAAGTTTTATAGATTCAAATTCCCTTGCTTGAGAAAGATAAGATTCCACTCTTGCCCTTCGACCTTTAACTCAATGGTGAATACCTTAAAAAGAGCTCCTCAAATACCCAGTACCCATTACAACTTCTAACAGTCATTGAAAAATATAATGAGGGATATATCGCGACTTTTCGAACAAGGAAATGTCTAGATCGTTAGTTAATGATAAGCAGATGGTTCCAAAAGATAGACTCGGGCTAATCAAACTCAACTTTCATCGAATTAAAAACCACCTTTTCCGACAAAAGAAAGAGAAAGTAGAAAACTTATTTTGCTCGTCGAATATTCAATTTTGCAATGAAAAGTTTATCCCTCCCATTTCGTATAAAAATACATTTACTAAGTGATATATTGTACTTACAATTATTCAAAGCTCAAACAGACCTTAGTGACTTTGTAATAATTGGGCTTAAGTTCTATCACAAGTTCTTCCAGAAAAGACATTACCTGTTTGCAGATTTTCCGGTGTTTTCCGGAGCATAGAAATGAAGCTGTACGAGGAAAAA
Organism: Clytia hemisphaerica; assembly: GCF_902728285.1. Taxonomy (NCBI): domain Eukaryota; kingdom Metazoa; phylum Cnidaria; class Hydrozoa; order Leptothecata; family Clytiidae; genus Clytia; species Clytia hemisphaerica. The sequence continues at coordinate 23,569 of NW_027103497.1, forward strand.
GTCTATCTTTGATACCCTTTAAATTAGATGGTTTTGAGCTCGCTGAAATAGGGCTGGAATATCAAAGAACAATCGAAAATTAAGATGAAATATTCTTGAGGAACAGATACGAAATACTTCCCTCAAAATTAAATTTGTCTGGTCATTTGCCAAAATTAAGTGTCGTTACGATTTGGTCCACCTTATTTTTTATTAATTACAAAATAGTGGGTCATTTCGCCTAATCGGTCCTCAGTTAATGGGCAAGCCCTCAATCCGCCACTGTCTAATTTTGAACTTCCACAAATTTGGACTGTACTTTAATGGAATAAACTTTCGCGGGGATTGAATTTTGCGGATTTCGCGGATTGGGGTGTCATCTGCGAAAATCCGCGAAATTAAGTACCCGCGAAAAATCTTTTTAAAAATTTTAAATTTCTATCGTCGTTTTTTCGTCCCGCAAATCAGACTACTGAAACCCGCTTTGAAGAAAATCTTTTCGTTATTTTTCGAATTTTCGCACACTACCATATCAAAATTTTAAGAGAAGTTATGTTTGCTACCCCGATTTTGCAAAATTTGGAATCACTTTAGAAAAATTAGATTTAATCCTGATCCGCGAAATTACGCAAAAAATCAGGGAACTCTTTAAGCGAAATTAATCCCGGCGAAAGTTTATCTCATTAAAGTAAATAACGCCTATACCTATAAAAATTTACTAAACAGGCTTCAAATTACTGAAAATGACTTAAATGGGCAATAATTGTCCTACTTTGATTGGTAGATTGTTTGAAATTTCATTTAGAATCAAATGCTTTCTGTAATCTCTTTGGTGTATCACTCACTAGGTGCAGTAATTGCTTCTCACCTTCTATACTATAGGGTAATTTGGCGAATCAGCCCCTTCGCCAAATTTCCCCACGCCAAAATTTCTTATCTTACTGTATTAGCCCTCTGATTAGCTTTAAATGATATGAAAAAATTGATTCAGAATATGCTGTCCTATGACTTTAACAATTATTTAAATTATCTCTGTCGTTTTTTTGACACACTATGCCTTTTGTCTTTGAACTTTAAAGGAAGAAACTTTAGCGGTCAAATCACGAATATTAAGTTCCGCGAGAAATACCGAAGGTCGCCATTCGCGAAAGTTAATTCCCTTGGAATATGTAGTCCAGTAGAAATTCGCCCATAATAGGGTCAACCTAGAAAAAATTATTATAAAAGGTTTCTATATACCGTTGGAAAGATAATTTTATCAGCTTTCAAATGAGAGGTAGAGTCAATTTTTTTGTCATGGGGAAAAAAAGTTATGGACCAAAGAGTGAGAGGAGGCTTTCTAAGCAAAAAGCAGTGACCCATTAAAAAATGTCAATTTTAAAAGTTTTTAAACAGCTAATTTTGATGGTTCCATCTGATAGAGCTGGAAGAGTAGATGTCCAGAATGGGGTCATTTGTAAAATTTGGTCAACCACACCCTGAGAAAATAGTCATAATGGCTGAAAAATCGTCATTTTTAATGCTGACGTCAACACTTTAAAAATTAATTTCAGCACTCAAAACCACTTTCAACGGATGCGTCTCGAAGAGTACTATCGAATAGAGGTATAGTTTGTTAAGGTACTATGGCGAGATCTTGAGATATTTGCATTTCAAATTTTGCTGATTCAGCATATTTGAGCGATTTTGATGGTTTTTTGCTGAGTCATCAAAATTTGAAATGCAAATATCTCAAGATCTCGCCATGGTACCCCAACAAACTATACCTCTATTCGATAGTACTCTTCGAGACGCATCCGTTGAAAGTGGTTTTGAGTGCTGAAATTAATTTTTAAAGTGTTGACGTCAGCATTAAAAATGACGATTTTTCAGCCATTATGACTATTTTCTCAGGGTGTGGTTGACCAAATTTTACAAATGACCCCATTTTGGACATCTGCTCTTCCAGCTCTATCAGATGGAACCATCAAAATTAGCTGTTTAAAAACTTTTAAAATTGACATTTTTAACGGGTCACTGCTTTTTGCTTAGAAAACCCCCTTTCACTCTTTAGTCCATAACTTTTTTTCCCCATGACAAAAAAATTGACTCTACCCCTCATTTAAAAGCTGATAAAATTATCTTTCCAACGGTATATAGAAACCTTTTATAATAATTTTTTCTAGGTTGACTCTAAATTCTACTGGACTAATGGTCAAATTTGGTCAAACGCGGAAGTTGATTATCGCGAAATATAATTGAATCAGAGAAGTGCAAAAGGATAGAAAAACAGCTTCTTGAAAACAATAGAAATAGGGTTATTACTAAAACGGTGAACAAGAAGTAACGAGAAGTAACTCGGGGTACCTAAGGCACTCTCCCAATGGTCGCATGAGGTTCCGCCCCTTAACGTAAATATCTTTTAGTCTTTTTCCGAAGCATTTTGATATAGAGAATGAGAGGGGCATGGTCAAATGGTCCCGCTTGCTGAAAAATCGAAAAATTTCGAAAATCTTTTTTTTTTGCTACGAGAACAAAATAAATAACGTACTTTAATCACGAAATTGACGCTCCTTTGTCTTACTTTTGTCGGCAGATAATTGTTTTAAGACTTATGACGTCATTTCTAGGTTTACTTTTCGGGCACCTACTCTCGGGTACCTAATAGCCGTCCCCCCCCCGCTAATTAATTTTTCGAAAATTTTCCACCCAGGACATTCTTATTCCAACCCCCCGCTTATTAAATATTGGGAAAATGTTTTTGAAAGTTCCCTCTTTTGTCCTAATTCTGCTGAATTAGCCTCCTTTTCAAAAATTTTCCACCCAGGACATTTTTATTCCAACCCCCCCGCTTATTAAGTTTTGAGATTTTTTCCAACCCCCCCCCCCCGCTTATTCCAAACCCCCCGGCTATTAGGTACCCGAGAGTATATCTCGTGATTGGCTTGTCTGTTTCCTTTCAAATTTGGTATGTGACACCTTGACAATAATGCCTTGTAATTAACCTAATTAGTTTTTGCCCTTGCCGCAGAAAAAATTTCTTCTTACGCTTATCTAACTCCTACGCTCACTTTTTTCCGCGTGATACCGTTCCAGCCCGACTAGAGTGCCAGTCTAGGACGAGCCGTCTTATCTTGAACTTTTTCTATCGACCTTGTCAAAGCTAAAACAAAAGCGTTTTTAATAGAAACGATCAGAATAGTTTGGGTAATCAGAGAAGTTTTTCTATTCCATTTCATTTCAAGAAAGTAAATTCCCAAAATCGATTTTTTCGCCTCGCGAAAATTTCTTCCTTTAAAGTACTTGATTGTTTAAGGGAATATGTTTGAATATTTTAGTAAAATTGGCAAGAAAAGTGTTTCATCGAGAATTTGCTGTTGAGTTTATTATATACATCCTCTATAATAATCATACAAATAATTATCTGAAAAAAATTATCAAATTATACAAATAAATGAAAACTATAACGTGCTGAAGCACTGGGCTCAGCTCGTGTGAAAGCCCAATTGTAAACACTTTTTTTAAACAGAGTGATGAGCTCTCAGGATAATAGAAGGACGACATTACCCAGGGCGATAGGCGCTCGGGGTTAAGGAAGACTCAATAATAAACCCAGAGTTATAGGTGTTCGGGATAAGAGAGACCAGATTGTAAACCCAGGGTGATTATTTTTTTGTACCTTTAGAATTCAAAAAAAAATTTCAAGTTAACTATCCAATTTAATGACGTTAAATAAGCGCAAAATTTCAGTAAAATGGGGATAACTCGGGAAAAAAAATAAAATCTCTAAGTTTTATCCTAAGGAAGGTGCGTGTCAAATTTCATCTCCGTAAATCAATTATTCCGCTCTCTACGCTGCCCCAAAGTTTGCGGACGCAAACATACATTCTGGGATTCTAGCTCAACTGAAGTCGAAAAGTGTGTAATTCCTTAGAAGTGCATTTGAAAAGAAAAACCAAATTTTGATGGAAGAAATATTTGTGTTTACCGATCAAGATAAAATGGTTATTATCCAAAATCAAACTCATTTAAAACCAAACTTGCTTATAAAACCCCATAAAATCTTAAAGTACACATGATAATATATGGAAAAAAATGTTTTAAATTGTAATTTATATATAAAGACAGAAGCAGCCGGCGGAGAGATTTTTTAGAAATATGTGTTCTTGTCTTCTAGGAGACCAAATGTTATGACCTTTCAAATATTTATGCAAATTATGTGTTCTGATTTCTAGGAAACCTTTATCGCACTATTTGTCTTCCTAAACTTGTCACTACATCATGGTTTGATGTGTTCTCAAATATAGGAATAACAGTTGGCAAGATAAACTCGAAAGATATTAGTTTTTTCCACGAAAGATTACATCAATTTTCTCTTGATTATACCCCGGTCTCCTTAAAAGATGTGTTCTGAAACTCTCTAGGGTTACCTAGACAACAAGAGCACGTTAGATGAATTTGATTATACCCCTGTCTCGTCAGAACACATCATTATTTCTAGCTGATTAATTTTCGAAGTTCTGATCAGAACAGATCAAAATTTCTAGCTGAAATATGCTCTCAGAACACATCGGAAAAAAAGGTCGCCTCGCCGGCTGCTTTCGGAAAGATTTAAATAATAGCTACATATTCTAAATATTATACAAATTAATTAAGCACCATTGACTAAGGCAACTTTAGCGGCAAAATCATCCACGTGTTTTTGAATTTCACGAGCTTGATCATTTGTACTTGCACGAGGGTTTTTCTCAACATACAATGCTATCTTTCGAACTGCATCAGCCTAAAATGGAAATTTCCAAAATTGATATAAATCTTGATATTCCGAAAATTCAGCCTTTACGTTTAAGTTTAAAAGTTTTTCCCACTGATTTGCAAAACTTTATGATATGCATTGATTATTTTATACATTTCGTGAAATATTCTATTGCGCAAAAAAAATTGTTGTGATGATACACATTTTTTATAAGCAACTCCAATTTTTGGGTCATCAGGGCTGGGGTTGCTTGGCATTCTAGCTCATTTTCTAAAATATTCCTTGACCACCCCTGATATTATATAATATTTATACTTATTGGGTCAAGGGCTATTGTCATGCTTAGATTATATTAAAACCTTTTACTTTACGAGATAGTGAAATAAATTGGCTAATTTCAGGGCTGGAGCCTTAGCAACTTGGTTGCTTATAAAAAAATGTGTACAGAAGGATCATAGCTTACCCTCAGAGCTTCAATAATTTGGTCTTGTTTAGTGAACCGACGATACAATTCCTGGATGACTTTTGCACCAGTGACGAGTTTCAAAGCATTTTTACCATAAGCATTGTCACTAAGGTATGCAAACAGTGCAATCTAGCGATGAAAAAGAAAAAAAAAATAATAGAATCAAGAAGAGGCCCTTTGTACCCTTTTTAGTTACACCCCTGTGTCACAGACTTCTGCTGGAAAATTTCTCAAACTTTCGTCGATGGAAAAAATAACCTACAATTTAAGCCCAATTGGGAAATTACGTTTGATATCATCCCCACTTAAAATCCAATGGAAAACTTGCACTCTAAAAATATCTCCACTGGAATCTTTGGGCTAGAAACAATAGAATTTCTATTCATATTGGCATTTCGATAGAAATTCTTATCCCCACTGAGGGAAACCTTTCACCGGGGCTGTGAGACAGGGGTGTATGATTTAGAGCACCCCACCTCCACTATGGATTGATTCTCACTCGCAGAGTTTCACTTGGCCAGCGAATGAACATTCGCTCAAATAAACCAATGCAATGTGAAGGGAATTGGGTGTTTGTTCAAGGTGCAGTTCAAGGTGCTGTCTTCATCATAAAAATGATTTTTAAAATATTTTTTCCATAGACTAAATGTATTTTTTTATTCTGCAAATTTTATGTGGTTTTTTCTATCTGACAGAGAAAAGATTCTTCTAGAAAAAGGTTACAGATTAGGTCTTACATAATATATTCATAGTGAGCAAGGGGTCCCACCAAAAAAATAAGGTCCCAGCACACATTAAAACCCCCACCTAGAATCAATCATGCATGGTCCCACCACTAAGTATATCCCCCACCAAGATTTTGAAAAATTTGAATTCCCAGCAGAATTTCGATGATTGAAACATTGAAAAACAAGTGATACTTTTATGGACCTACCTGGTTATGCATTTAACACATATATAATTGTCATCTACGTGAGCATGAACGTTAAACAATCATTCAGAACAAAAACAGTGACGATTAATTAAAATTAGTCATTTGTTTCTTATGAAAAAAACGTTTAGAAACCAAAATTTCATGCTCTTGAAATATTCTTTCATATTCAAGACTTCGTGAGCATAAAAAGACATCTTTCTCATCGAAAATTGAGTAATTTGGCTAAGAACATTGATGTATGCCAATTAATAGTGATTCTTATAGATAAAGATGCGTTTTTTTAGCTGAAAAGTTTTTTTACAAAAATCTGCTTGACCCATCTTTTACCTACTTTCATGCAAAAAATCAGAAAAAAACAACGATCCAATATTTCACAAAGTCCAAAAAACCCTTTTTTTAGCCGTTTTTTGGCCCAAATTTGCCCAAAAACATTTTTTTTCGAAAATCGGGCTCAGTCACATTCGAGGGTTTATAGTTATGCATCTTTGTCCAAAAAATCATAAAGAATGAAAGAGCCAATCTCGAGAAAAGCTAATACCTAAGTAATTGATAATGTGCTTATAAAAAAATATCGAATTTGGCCAGTTTTTCTATAAAAACACACCAAGCAACCAAAATTTCATGTCTAAACACACATATTCTTCAAAAGTAAGCCCTCATGAGCAAAAAAAACTTCTATCTCATAAAGAAATTGAGTAATTTGACTAAGAACATTAATGTATGCTTATTAATAGTGATTCTTATAGATAAACATGCGTTTTTTAAGCCAAATGATTTTTTTTGCAAAAATCTGCTTGAGTCATCTTTTACCTATGATGGTACCCTACTTAATGCAAAAAATCAAAAAAATTTAATGATCCAATTTTTAGCCGTTTTTTGGCCCAAATTTGCCCAAAAAATTTTTTTTTTCGAAAATCGGGCTCCGTCACATTTTGGCCACCACTGTTTTGCACCTTTGTACCAAAAATCAAGTGATTCCTATGATTCAATCTCGAGAAAAGCTGGGAACGAACGGACAGACGGACGAACGGACAGAGGTGAATTTATAGGACCTTCACCCCACCGGGGTAGGTCCAAAAATAGAAATGGAAAGGGAATGTATGGCCATACATGGGATGGAAAATATAAATTGATGTTGATGAGATGTTTCAATTTTACAACCAAACCACCTTAGTCCAACCTTAAAAAATCAGGTCCCACCTAATCCTGCCCCCCCCCCTGAAATCCCAAAAATCGGAAGTCCCAACTAAAGATTTTGAACCCAAATCAACAAACCCCCCCTTAATTTAGGGGGGGTGCACAATACTTATTTCTTTCAATAAAAAAGACGAAGGCAACCTTTTTTTAGACAAATATTTCCCGAGTAAGATGATATATAGAAGCAGTTTTCAAAAAAATAAATTTTGAAATTGATGTATCCCAAAAATGTCAAGGTCTTATGTATTTTTATCATATGGAGCATGAAAAATCTTTGTCGCAGAAGAACTTGTTACACTCGAGTATATCAAAATAATCTTAGCATATCAAAATCAATATCGATCACTTGGTATACTTTAACTTATGATGATGTTATTCAACAGAAATTCAATATCCAAATCCCTAATTAGAATTTCATGTTGAATAGATCCAGCAGCATCAAAACAATGATGAGAAAAAATAAGTGCAATCATATGATAATTATGCATTAATGTTTCATTGTTTTAATGCTGGAGCTTTTAATCATTTAACATGACATTTTGATCAACAAAAGGGATTCCATCGCGTCTAGAAAAAGGCCCATTATAATACTGCACTTACCTATAACAATCCAAAAGTTCCCTTAACAATCAAAAGTGCCAAAATCCAAAAAAACTTGGATAGTACTGAGGTATAGACACTTTTTTACAATTTTGATTGCTAAGGAAACTGTTGGACTGTTGTTATAGGTAAATAATGTAGCGCTTTAATTTGTTAGGCCTTGATTTTGTTGATTACACGCTAAAGTAAAAATAATTGCGCACATGTAAATACAGCTGGTTTGAAACGCAGGTCACATGTCAACAGGTCATAGGTCATTGACACAGGTCAGCTTTAATAAATGTAAAACACAAAAGAAAATGTTTCAAAATTATCATACTGAAGGTATTCTCTATTCATCTAGAACCTTCTTAAAGGTCAAAAGAATTTATCCAAATGCTTACCATGTGCTTTTGCATTCTGTGTCGTGTATAACACAGACCTGTGGCTGTTATGTATAATACAAGTATTACAGGGGTGAATACAAGCGAGCGCAAGCCAATCACACATTTTCAGTTATAACTCAAATTTGGTTCAAGAAAATAATTTATGTTTTGGTGTCATTTTCGTCAATATTTCGGGATGATAATTTGTCTTTGAAATCATTTAAATAGGATATTTTGTATATAATTTCATTGCATATAATATTTTAAGAAACATGACCTTATGAACTATATGTTACGGATGCATTAAAATTTTCGGTCTGTAGTTGTTTATGACCTGTGACCTGTATCTATGACCTGTTACCTGTTTACCTGTTACCTGTTGACCTGTGATCTGCCTTATGAACTAGCCGATGTAAATAATTCAGTGTTTGAGGTCAGGCAAAATAACCAGGAAATGGCCTATTCAGCAGTATGCCGATCTAGTTGGGTGTCTTCTCCCTGTTAGATCTTTTTCTTGGAAAGTTGTTTTTCAAATTAGTTTTTGAGTTGGGTCAAATATTTTCATTCATGGCTCAAAAGTTTTTGAAAATGCTAATTTTATTAAAATTAAAAAGTGACTTGTTTATTTTTTCTTAAACCCCTTTAGCAGTTTTGCAGCGCATTCTTTTGCTTGTGCATAAAGTACCTTAAGGTAAGGGAATAAATTTTCGCGAGACAGCTTCCTTCGCGAAATAATTTAATAATTTAATAATTAATAATTTAATTTTAGCGGGACTTATTTTTGCGACTAACTTCGACTGCAATTTTGTGCAAGGATTTAATTTTGCGTATTGGCAAATATTTTCAGATTTTCACATTTTTTGTTAGTTTCATTACGAGATTTTGTGTGTACAGTAGAGTCTCCATAACTCGAACGGCTACGAGGAATGAAAATTTATTCGATTTATAGTGTTATTCGAGTATGGAGACTCATTTTATAGAGTTTCTTAGCCTATCAAAAAACTTAGAATTTTTAGCGTGAAAAAACTTAATTTTTGAGAGGATTAAGCTTCGTGAATTTAGTGAGAGATGAGAGTAAATCTTCGAGAGGGATTATATATTTCACAAAAAAGGCGAAATTTACGAAAATTTCCCTTTTTTTCCTTTTATAAGGTAAACAAAAAAGCTCTTTTGCAGCATTAACTTTTGATACACATTTCAGCCACACGCTAGTATGAACTATTTGAAGAAGTGACTGCAAAATAAGCAAGAAAAACATTATCAACCATAAACCGATCATGTAGATAGAATTCTTGCACTAGGTACGCTAAATAGGTTTTCACAACTTTCTGTTTGTGCGCAGAAACTCAAGCTGAAATCCGTATGCAGCCGCCAACCCACAGTGTTTTTGGCGGGATGTTTTGTAAGTAACCCCCACAAAAACAGGTCTATAGGGCAGAGCGAGCCCCTGCCTGTTGCTAAGCAGCAGTTCCAAAAGCCTTCACTGTTTAAAGAGGTCCTAGTTTGCCGTTCAAATACTATGCCAACCTCCAACCCAAGGTCGATGCTCACACCAAATATATTGGTGTGTGTACAGGCCAATTCCAGACTGGATAAAAAAAGAGTAAAAAAGAAGGAAGCAGAAGGATAAAAAATGAATTTTGCTGTAGAAAAAAACATGCTTGAATTCATACCTCAGACATTAATTCCACATTGTCAAGTTCCTTGTTATTTTGCAGGAGAGATAAAATAGACTCCATTTGATACTTTCTCTAAACAGGAAGAATAAAACTATGGAAAATATAAAGACTAAAAATATACCAAAAGCAAGCCAGCACCACATTCGTAGCACTAAACCTTTAGTCATGTGAGGGACGTTTTGAGGATTTTTTGACCAAGATTAAGGAATTTCAAGAAAAAAATACCGGCATTTCGTACCCCCATTTTCTTAACCCTCCCCCTCTACTGCTGCGAGAGCAAAGGCATTTTCTTTAGAGTAAACTGAAAACTGAGTCGTCCATAATTTGTATCAGAATCAGGGCTTGTTTGTATATCTTTTTGAGCGTTTTAAGCATGTGAATACTAAATTTGAACTTATTTTTTTCGCTTTACTTTTTTAAAAAGAGCTCTGGCCATGTCCATATAGTTACATCCCTATCTCACAGACCCGGTGGGCGGGAGGTGGGAACGATGGGACCAACAATACATTGATCATTGAACAAATCGGGATGACGAGGTGCCTTTAAAACGTGACGCTAGAAAGGGAAATGATAATAGAGACTTCATTTTTGCTTTAAATAGAAGGTAGTATATAAGGCTTGATAGGAATCATAATTTCCAGAATAGGAATGATCTACTTCAGTATAATATTTAGTCCAAAACACCAAAATTAAGATATTAGGTACTCTACCGAGGTGTCTTTAAAACGTGAGACTGGGAAGGGAAATAATAATAGAGACTTCGTTTTTGCTTTAAATGAAAGGTAATAAATAAGGCTTGATAGAAATCATAAGATCCAGGATAGGAATGCTCTCCTTCAGCATAATTTTTAGTCCAAAACACTAAAATTAAGATTTTTCGTACTCTACCGAGGTGACTTTAAAACGTGAGGCTGAGAAGGGAAATAGTGATAAAGACTTCATTTTTGCTTTAAATGGAAGGCAATAGATAATGGTTGATAAGAATCATAATTTCTAGTATAGGAATACTCTCCTTCAGTATGATTTTTAGTCCAAAACACCAAAATTAAGATATTCGGCACTCTACCGAGGTGTCTTTAAAACTTGAGGCTGGGAAGGAAAATGGTGATAGAGACTTCATTTTTGCTTTAAATGAAAGGTAATAGATAATGGTTGATAAGAATCATAATTTCTAGTATAGGAATACTCTCCTTCAGTATGATTTTTAGTCCAAAACACCAAAATTAAGACATTCGCCACTCTACCGAGGTGTCTTTAAAACGTGAGGCTGGGAAGGGAAATGGTGATAGGGACTTGATTTTGGCTTGAAATGGAAGCTAATAGATAATGCTTGATAGGAATCATAATTTCTAGTATAGGAATACTCTCCTTCAGTATGATTTTTAGTCCAAAACACCAAATTTAAGACATTCGGCACTCTACCGAGGTGACTTTAAAACGTGAGGCTGAGAAGGGAAATGGTGATAAAGACTTCATTTTTGCTTTAAATGGAAGACAATTTATAAAGCTTGATAGGAATTATAATTTCCAGGATAGGAATACTCTCCTTCAGTATGATTTTTAGTCCAAAACACAAAATTAAGATTTTCGGTACTCTACCGAGGTGACTTTAAAACGTGAGGCTGTGTAGGGAAACGATGTTAGAGACTTTATTTTTGCTTGAAATGGAAGGTAATAGATAAGGCTTGATAGGAATCACAATTTCCAGAATAGGAATACTCTCCTTCAGTATGATTTTTAGTCCAAAACACAAAATTAAGATTTTCGGTACTCTACCGAGGTGACTTTAAAACGTGAGGCTGTGTAGGGAAATGATGTTAGAGACTTTATTTTTGCTTGAAATGGAAGGTAATAGATAAGGCTTGATAGGAATCACAATTTCCAGAATAGGAATACTCTCCTTCAGTATGATTTTTAGTCCAAAACACAAAATTAAGATTTTCGGTACTCTACCGAGGTGTCTTTAAAACGTGAGGCTGGAAAGGGAAATGATGTTAGAGACTTCATTTTTGCTTTAAATGGAAGCTAATAGATAAGGCTTAATAGGAATCATAATTTCCAGAATAGGAATACTCTCCTTCAGTATGAAAATTGGGTAGAAAGTTGAATGTGGTGCTGGAATTGCCGAATGTGGTGCTGGAGCGAAAACGAAAGTGCCGAATGTGGTGCTGCGAAAGTGGTGTTGAACGTGGTGCTACGAATGTGGTGCTGGCTTGCTTTTGGTTAAAAATATGTGGAAATTTTTGGTTTTGTTTTGATATAAAAAACCTCCGCCATATCATAGAAATGATGACGTAACTTTTGACTAATCAGAATCTGCGATAGCCTGATAGCCTAGAAGTACCATCCACCTGTCCGCTCAATTCAAAAGAGATTTTTAGATTAAATTTTAGGTTATATTCGAACTCGGTTGGGCTGCTTTATTTTTCAAAATGGTAGGCAATTTCAGCATTGTCAGAGTCCAAGGAAAGGTGTGTCAGCACAATTAAAAGTCATCAAATTTTAAGTTTTGCACAACATACAAACGCCTTGTCATCATCGTCAGCATTCAGGTATAGCACTATATATTGCATTTTTCATTTACTAATTTTCATCATTAAATTATATTCATAAATCAAAGTGACTGACAAAAAAGCAAGTGGAGGTACCTACCAGCAGTAAAAAAGAAATAAAAAAAGCATCACAAGCTAGCAAAACAAAAAACAAGATGGGTAAAGAACAAGCAAGGAAAATTGTTGAAGAGGCTATTACCAAAGACAAAGTTGTTGTATTTTCAAAGACATATTGTCCATACTGTAAAATGGCAAAGGGAAGTCTTGATAAAGTTGGAGCAAAATATGTTGTCATTGAATTAGACAATCGTAATGATGGTGGTGCAATCCAGGATGCCTTAGCAGAAATCACAGGTGCTCGAACTGTAAGTAGACTTCATTTATGTTTAGTTTAGTTTCTTGTTTGTTCTTGAACAAGATTCTTATAAAAAAGAAAAAGAATTACATTTGTTGTAACTGACTAGCTACCGTGAGATTGGGTAAGGGGTCACTCGCATATCGATTTTTCCTGCAACTAACGTCATTGTGACGCGAGGGGGTGGGGGGGGGGTTCAGAGCCTATGACGCTAAGAAATTTCAACAGAATATCGATTTTCAAACCTGTAACATTTTGTATTTCATCCTTCACTACACCTGGCATCTTAATTCAAATGCATAAAATATAACAGAGATGATACCGTGAGATTGGGTAACTTGCATCATTGGAGACTAACATGCATAGCCCTCAAATAAGTGAACTGTCTGGTCATTAAAATACAACTACACACCCTCTGTCCACCACTAAAACGATGTTTTGTTGCGTACGCAGCTCTACTCTACCATTTTTGTTTTGATTCAACTTTGTATTTTAATGACCAGCCATGTCTTTCATTTGAGGGCTATACATGCTAGCCTCCACTGATGCAAGTTACCCAATCTCACGGTATCCAATACCCTTCCGTTACGTTTGTAGGAATATGTTATTATCTCCCTAATCATAAAAACAGAGATACCGCAATAAAAAATAGATGGGCCGTATTTTGATATACAATGGATATACAGGGGTCGTGCTGACACGTCTGGGGACAAACAAATGTGAAAGTCATAAGTCAAAACCACTTGTTTTAAAACCGTGCGAAACGAAGCACAAAAATCAATGTGGCTGGAATATCAATATCTGTAATATAGAAGAAAAATTACTTTCATCGATTTTTGGTATATTTATGTAAATGACGCTAAGAAAGGGGGTGGGGGGTTCTTCAGATAGCGTCACAATGACGTTAGTTGCAGGAAAAATCGATATGCGAGTGATCCCTAACTTGCATCAGTGGAGGCAAACATGCATAGCCCTCAAATGAATGACCTATCTGGTCATTAAAATACAACTACACAGCTCCATTCGCAGCTCTACTCTACCATTTTTGTTTTGATTTAACTTTGTATTTTAAGGTATTTTAATGACCAGCCAAGTCTTTCATTTGAAGGCCATGCATGTTTGCCTCCACTGATGCAAGTTACCCGATCTTACGGTATATATAGGGGTTAAATTGAGTAGTGGTAAATTAGAACAGCAAAGTCAGTCAGGCGCATCCTGGAAAATGAACGGGGTATTTTTCACTTGCGATTGGTGGCAAATGCAAGGGGTCGAAAACAAAAGTGATGTAATAGCACTACTGAATACCCCACGCAATTGAACCGGGTTGGAAATATTTTGCTTTATTTCAAAGAACTGCATAGATGAAATTTTTTTTCCATGGGTCAATTTTGTCTTCGAAGATTGAAGAAACTTTTAACGAAAAAATAAAGTTCCCAGTTTTCTTCCTTTTTTTCTGTTTTCAGTTTGAAGTTCATTTTTATTCATTTTCATGCTTTTAGTCTGAGACGTCCTATCTCATTTGCACTGGGTGACGAATACCCCATGTAAATACTCATCCCGTTCATTTGCCAGGATGCGCTTGACTGAAAGTGATCTGTTGTGCAATGCTTAAAAGTAAAGAAAATCTAATGGCTTATTTTTAACATTGTTTTCATACCTCTCTAGCTATGAAATAAAATTGGATTGAAAATTAGACAAAAGAAAATTATGATCTGGTGTTTTGAGCCCAAACACCAAATGAAATTACCCCTTGCTTTTTGCAACCCGATTGACAGTACAATAAAAAGTATTTGTTTAGTATAATAGAAATTCTTTTTCTAGGTTCCACGGGTTTTCATCAGCGGAAAATGTATTGGTGGTGGATCAGAAACCCAGAATTTGGAAAAATCAGGACAACTTGCTACAATGGTTGCATAAGTTTTTAATTTAGCATTATTTCTTATTTTAGAAAATTATTTATAGTTAAATTTTAGTTAATTAAGAGTCTTATCAAAATTGTTGTTTAGGCAATCGTCAACAGTCTATTGAATAGGTGATTACTACAGCATAAATCTTTTATCATTAAAAATTATGCTGTAGTAAGTAGCTATTCAAAGACTGTTGTCATTGCCTAAATACCTTTTCAATTCAATAGAGTAAAGCAATTGCCCAAGGGGTATCTAATGATAGACTTTCAATTATATCAATTATTATTTATATAAACTACGAAGATCAATATTATATTGTTTTTTTCTAAATAAAAAAAGTCACGATATAAGCAACATATGTGTTTTTATTCTTTTGATTGAACTCATCAAAATTACCATTGCAACTTACTTACCCTAAGTTGTTGTTGTGATCAATAGCAGCCAGATTCACATTTTCCTTTATTATTCATTTCTTGAACCTCCCTCTTTTTGAAAACTTTCCCCTTTCTACAAAAAATTCTTTTACTCCCCCTTTCTGAGATTTTTTTGAACACCCCTTTTTAAAGGGAACTATAAATCAGGTCACAACCGGATCTTAAAACCTTAAGGTATAGGTCAACTAAAAATCCATAAGTGAATACCTGAAAATGTGTGCTATTGATTACAAATTTGTGATATGTCATTTAAAAAAAAAATAACTCACCCGAGCAGTGACTTTCCAGAAAGTACTGAGCTATCTCAAAGCATAGATGTAGATGATTCCTTAACCCTTCAAGCACCTTCCTATTTTTCAAAAAGAATCCTGGCATGCCCCTAAAATGTCAAGTGCTATGATGTTAAAATTTTGACAATCAAGACAGTGTGCAAAATTTCAATTTTGTCGCTTTGTTTATATTATCTGTTATTTACTCGAAATGCTCACTTTCAGCATAATCACTGACCTGACTTTAGTGTTTTCTATTTCTTTTATCATTCTTTTTGTGTCTAAATGATTTAAAAAAATTTAATGTTTCATTCTGTTTTCTTTTAGTTTAAAAATAAACATTTACAATAAAATTAAGATCAAAACATGAGTTTACCAGGAGGGTCTGCCACAGCTACCATGTCGGCACAAATGGCTCAAGCGAGTTTAGAAAAAGATTTTGATTTCCCACAGTTAGTTTTTGATATGATATCTGGTGTAGAGTCAAGCAAAGAGCCTAAAGATGAACTTCTGAAAAAGGTTGGCAAATGGTTAAAGGGATGATCAGATATTTGGCCTAACCTTATGTGGCTCTGAAAAAAGGTTTCCAAGTATTTCTGCCTACAGTAACTATTTTCCAAAGTCGAGATGTCACAAATTGAAATTTTTAAAAATGGATTACTACACGGTTCTTACGTTTAAATTTTATTATTTCTTATTGAAAATCAAAAGCTTGTAACTTTACTCGAATATTTCGACTTTGGAAAATATTAATGCAAAAAATATTTTGAGGTTTTGCCTAGGACAATAGAAGAAATTCAAATGTCAATTATCTCAAACCATCTGATTATCCCTTTAATTCATGGAATAAATTTATCATAATTTAGTAGTGCTTATTCTTTTTGAATACATGTTAAGGTTTTTTTGAAGGTGTTTCCTGGTATGTACCCTACCAGTCACCATTAAGAACTTAACAATGGGCTTTTCCAGAAAAAATTTGAAAATGGGGGGTGGAGGATGTAACATTTTTTAGAAATTTACCCCCATACAATAGGTCTGACCCCCCGGACAAGCATCAGTTGACCTGCTGGACATTCAAAATAACCCTCAAACCGAGCAAAATTGCCCCCAAACAGAGCAAGTTTACGCCCCAGACAGGACTAATTTAGTAGATTTTTCACTACCCCTGGACACTATATCCTCCACCCCCCCCCCTGTACAGATATTTGCTGTAAGAGAGCCCAATTTAGAGTCCATATTCAAAAAAACCTTCTTCCAATCTTTATTATCTTTCAGGTTGTTTTGTTCAAACAGAAAATGAATCAATGCAAAGAACTTCTAAAGAAGATGCCAGGCCTTGACCAAAGTCCAGAAGAACAACTGAGAAGCTTAAAACAATATCAAGAAGAACTAGAAAAGAAAAAGTAATTCTACTTCCATATCTTTCTTTCAGAATTAATCTAAAATAGTATTAGGGTTTGATGCAAAAATCTGGCGTTTTAAGAAAATATTTATGAGTTGAACATTATGAAATAAAAACGATTAAGAAAATTTCTAATAGCTTATAACATTTCTTAACATGGCGATTCACTCAGTGATTATTGGGTAGTAATAATAAAATTCTAGATGTAACGCAAGGAGAAAACAAAAGTTTAACATTTCGGCTTTGATTTTTTTAGGGAGGCGCTTGAAAAGCTGAAATATTTGGATGTTTTCACATCGGCTGCTGTCAAAAAAGAACCTTGAGAATCAAAGTCTTTATATTACATTATTATGTTCCACTCAAGGATTTCATCAAATTGTGAAATTTCCGGTATGGCAATGTAATTCCAGTAAAGAGCTTATTTGATGGTGTGTGCATTCACTATTGAATACTGGATAACAAGAACAATAAAATTGGCTTTCAACTTTGAATACACTATTCATTGCAAACTCAATCGGATTAGAGTTATTGAAATAGCTCGAGAAAATATGGCATACCATGTTGTGAGGAATGTTGTGAACTTGAGCTAAATAGTTGTACCTTGAAGGGAATAATTTTAGCGTGAACTAGAGTTGTCAGAATGCATCAAAAATATGTGTTTAAGGAATGTTAACTGGAGCTAAATAGCTGCAATCTTTATTTATGTAACAACGAATTTATAGAACATCCACTTTGGGACTTCAAATGATAACTAGTAAAAGGGTTCATAGGTGGACAATTAGGCAAAGGTGTTTTATATACCATTTTTGTTCATGGGCTCATTTTAATCCTTAACCCTTGGCAATCAAGCGCTCCCAGGTGGTGTAATGAAAGTATAATATTGAGTCTCGTTTTGCTCAAGAGCAAAAACTTTAAAAGCAATCGAGACTCAATATTAAGCATCAATTACACCACCTGGGAGCGCTTGAGAACCAGTTCATAGTTTTTAAAACGGTTATAGATTTCTCACCCAAACCTGGGTTATTTCACTTGGGTGTTGCTTTAATGGCCTTTTTGGCCCCTTTCTTGAATTATTCTTATTGTATGTTTATTATTGTATCAAGGAAACCAAACTTTCATTTTCTTAAGGTAAGTACAGTTTTAAAGATAATCTTTCATCAAACTTTCGTTAGAGATGCAGATATTTGAACCAATTGCAAAAATTTCTGTTTTTGTAATTCTTGTGATAGAAAAAAATTCATAAACTCAAACCTATGTATTTTTAACATCTTATAATGCAATGTTTTGAGGTTTTAAGTTAAATTTTTTTTATTTTTACAATTTCATTCGATTTCTATGGCCTTTCAAAACGCAAAAATCCGAAGAAGAAACAAAATGTTATGAAATTTCTTTATTTTTTTGTTTTTCCCCTTTTCCTTTCCATCTTATTTAACCAAAAATTATATTTCGATTTGTAAGGTAGGGTCATTTTTCCACCTGACCAATTGGATGTTTGTCCAATGTGCCTCTACCAGAGGCCATTCGATTTCAGAGCATGTTTAGTTCTCAGCTTTCAAATTTTTTCAATGTTACCCTGTAGTTCATCATCTTGGAAATCAGTGGCGTGGTGGCAGGGGGGGCCAGGGGGGCCAGGCCCCCCCAGCAGAGCCCTTTTGAGAGGGGGCGCCCAAAAATAAGGGGCGCCAAGAAGGATTTTTCAGGCGCCCATATCGAAAGATTGACAAATGAAAAAACAAAAATGGCGCCCCTCATCACCTCAAAAACTCAAAATTTTCTGGCTCGCTTCGCTCGCACACTCCCTTTTTTGTATTGTATTCGTAAGTAAAATGAGTGTATATATAGAGAGGGGCGCCAAAAACAAAAAATCTTTTAAAAGGGCACCATATTTGCCTTGGCCACCCCAGAGAAATTTTTCCCACCACGCCACTGTTGGAAATAATGTTTCCAACTTGTGTCCCTTTCATTAATTTTTTTTCTTATAGAGTTTACCATAAATAGTCCAAGTAAAAAAAAGTAATACAAAAGAAATTAATGCGACTTTCTTATTGATAGTATGGACCAATCAGATGTGTTGTCTTTGAGGTTTTGCCTAATTTACACAATGGTGCTAAAAAGAGAAACTAACGACATGACCACTTAATGTAATGTACTTTCGCTACACTAAAATGCTTTCCTTGGAATCCTACAGATTGTTCAGATGAAAACATTCCATTACAGCTACCTGACCGACAATTCGGCGATTAAAAAGGCATAAAATTGGTAAATTCTTTTTCCTAGATAGTCATCAGTGAAATTAAGTCTCCGTTGAAACCTTTTTCGCGGATGAGCTCAACTGCGGAATTCAATCCCCGTAAAAGATTTAACCTATCAAATCAGTATCGGTATTTTTATTTTTCTCATATTTTAAAGATACATATTCGGTATTATGTACACACGTCATAACACTTTGTACAATATTCAGAATCGTGCTGTGACTTGATTTACGAATTCGCGGTAAATAGATTCGTGTGGTGTTATTTACTTTCGCTCTTCCAATTGACTTTTCCTTCAAATGTCTTTAGTTACCTTCTCCATAGAAACCTCAGCAATTAAATGGAATAGGACTTTTTTTGTGTGTTCGTCTGGTTTTTCCTGAAGCCACGATATTTATCCCTTTCAGAAACCAACAATGTGTAGCATTGCATGCTGGATAAAGGCGTTTATTTTGGATATAATGTTTACAAAATGGAATGAAGTTTTTAATTTGAAATGACTGGTTTGTACAAGACCTTGTGCTGCAGTATTGAGTTTTGTTGACGAGCGAGAAGAATTTGTATAAGATAAGGATAGTATCGAAACATACAAAAACAAGGTAAGATGTAATTTCTTGTTTTGACTTTTTGTTTGCAATTTTTTTATTCTTAAGCCAAGGTTCTTTAAAAAGTGACTGAAGCCGTTTTTATCGGAAAATATTTTGTGACCGTAAAAATCGGATTTTCTTATTTGGGGAAATTCCCATTCATCATTTTTGAAAGATGAGCATTTCTCACGATAGGCTTGGTATTTTTTTCAGATTTTTTTAACACAATGATGTGAAATGGTATTGTTTAAAATCTGATGGTTTTCAAAAAAAAATTTGGGCAAGTTTGGGCCAATAAGTGCCTAAAAATGGGGCTGTGTGAAATTCCTCCTTGAGTTTTTCTTGATTTTTTACACAGTGGTACGAAATGGTTATCCTTAAAATGTAAGACTGTAAGATTTTTTAAAGAAATATTTTTAGACGTTTGGGCCGGTTTTCAGACTTGTTGAAGTTGGTTCATTAGATTTTATCCTTAAATCATCTATATGTGGCTCCTTGCCTCTTAAGGTGGTAGTTAACTGAGAAATGGAAAAAGTTATTTTTTACTTTTTTTGTAATAACTTTTGAAATATCTAAGATATGTCAATGAAACTTTCCACAATGGTAGTAAAACTATTGATAATGAAAAATATGAAAAAAAAATTCTAAAAATAGCACAGACGGGGGTGATACTGACTAGGGGGTTACGTACTATAATTTTCTCCATACAGGTTTTTAAAGACTTCTAAAACGTTTTAGCAAAAGATTTTTGGTATGGTGGTTGGTATTCATCAAAGGCAGAGGATAAGTGAAAAAAAAAATTTAAATTCTTTTCCAGGGGGTCTGGAACCTAAAAAACGTAATTTTTGAGATTTAGAACCAATGACAGATTTTTTTGAATTTTTTCTTCACTTATCCTCTGCCAAATGGTACAAGAAACAACCCCTGAAAATGTCATGGAGCTAGCACTTGTCAATCCCGAGAAAAACCTGCATAGGCGTTGGCAAACCCCCGGAAACGCGTTTTGAGAAAATCAAGGAAAAAGACAAAAATGCGTATTATTTTAAGCTTGAAAGCTCTTTTAAAAAATTTCTTCACTGAATAGTCATCAAACCATACAGGTTTCATGAATCAAAGATAAGAATTTCATAAAAATTGATAAATTATCCAAAAATCAACAAAAACATGTTGCGCTTAAGTCACGTAAACATAATAATTAATAGCAAAGTTTGCGGTGATCTTGCGAAAACATCAAATTTGGGTGGAAACTGCCAGAAAAATGTGTCCAAATGTTCATTAATAGTCCAGGGTGACTCTCTGTAGGTATAAAACTTTTCTGATGCATATTTTTATCCATATAGACTTGAATTGACAATGAGCGGACTTGACCGAAAGCGGTTTGAGTGGTCAAGTGTCAGATGACAATCCGTGTCTCGAGAAGTTACTTCCAGTTCATTAAAAAGCACATTTCCATCTTTGTTACATCATGTTGTGCTTGGAAATATCTCATTTACATTTAACTTCACTACAAAACATAATGTCAGTCACTAAAAGCGCGATGTTGATGCCCAAAACAAAATGGCGACAAATTGAAAGTTTTTCGCAGAAATCCCCCAGAAATCCTACAACATAACCAATGTACAGCAACTTTCTAGCTTCCTTAGAGTCTATTCTTCATTTAAATGAAACATTTCCATCAAAGAGATTAAGTTTCGATCTAAAACTTGCAGAAACTTGCCAAATATTCTGTAGAATCACGGTTAGTGTAAAACGCAGGTCACAGGTCGCAGGTCACAGGTCGCAGGTCACAGGTCACAGGTCGCAGGTCACAGGTCAACAAAGTGCAGACCGGAAAAAAAAAAGATCATAACATATACATAACATAACATCAATACATAGCGCATTAAATTACAAAAAAGTAGTACATGCTATTTAGATATTATAAAATGACAATTGAATAGAATAATAACCTATTTTGACATAGTGACACTTACTTACAAAAATAATGACAAAATCATGAAATATGATGCCTAGCAAGACAAAAGCACGAAAAATATTTATTATACAAAATGTGATGTTGATAGTGTGAATGGATTTAAAATGGCGCCAAAAAGAAGCTTGCAAGGTCCCTAAGAGAGTGGTTTTAGAAGGATGGAACTAATTAATTATTCAGTTATTATTTTAATGTCTTAATGACAATTTTTGACAAAAATATTAACAGAATCATAAATCTGATGCAAGAAAAGACAAAAACACGAAAAATATTTATCATACAGAATGTGATGTTGATAGTGTGAATGGATATAAAACGGCACCAATCAGAAGCTTGTGAGGTCCCTAAGAGAGTGGTTTTAGAAGGATGAAACTAATTAATTATTCAATTGTCATTTTAATGACTTAATGACAATTTTTGACAAAAATATTGACAGAATTACAAAATATCATGTCTTACAAGAGAAAAACACCAAAAATATTCAGCATGCCGAATGTGATGATAACAATATGGCTGGATATAAAATTACACCAATCAGAAGCTCGTGAGTTCTCTAAGAAGGTAGTTTTAGAGCGATTTGTTTTATTATATGTAACCATCATATAACATTACAAACATTACAAAATGTAATATACCTGTTATACGTATAATATGGTTTCAAATATTTTCTGGTCTGCGTTATACACGGCGCCAACCGCGAAAGATCGATAAAAGCACATGGTTAAATTTTGATGTTTGAAATGGTTTTATATGGATGAAATTGCTTGAGAATTATGTTTTTGATAATTCTTTGTGTTTTCCAAACATTTTCATCTGCAATGACATTGATTAGAGTTAACCTGTCATCACTGACCTGTGACCTGTGACCTGCGACCTGCGTTTTACACTAACCGGTAGAATCATGCTTACAGCTCTGTTTTTCGGTTTGTTTTCTGAGGCTACCATCTTTAATTTTAAGGATGACGTAATGCCACGGGAAAAAACATTTTGACGCTCGAAAAGGGCGTAAAAAGAGCTTTCTTCTGGCGTATCACATTGCTATGTTCCGGCCAAGATTGAAGAAATAAGTCCTTAGCAACGGGATTTTTTCTGTTGCTAGGGCGATTTTTCAAGCACCCAGCAGGATAAAAATGCTCACTGCGGCCTGAATGATAAAGATATCGCTCTGAAATTTTCAGGAGATGTTCAGAAAGGCCTAAGGATCTCGAAACTTCCAAAAACCAAAATTCGACAATTTTTTCGATGATTTTCCATTTCTCAGTTAACTACCACCTTAAACAATGGAAAGCCAACGTGAATCAAGTTTCATCATGTTTTCAAACTTACGCATATCTATGCTATGCTGTTATCTTTCCTTTTTCGTTCGAACATTTTCATCTTCATTCAGCATGTTCGAACTACCTATATCAGGTAGGTCCATTCATCATGTTGCTTGTTCTATCAACAGAAATATTTACAAAAGAACGAACTACCAATTTTCCAGGCTTTACTTTAAATTTTCTCAGAAAAAATGAAAAGAGCTGGTGGCAAGCAAAGAAAAAAGAAGAGAAATGGATCAACAATAACATGTCAATTTTGCAAGACAACTCTCGAAAATGAGGAGAAGCTACAAGAACACCAAATCAATTCATGTCCTGCAATGATATCCAGTAGTAGCGATGAAGAACTTCATAATCAAGCTGAAAAAGGTAACTAATTGACTTACCTCAAAATTTTGACATACCTTTTCAGGACTTATACACCCCTGTGTATTGTTAGATACGATGGGACCCCTGCCCCAATGAGAAATTTCACCAAAATTTCGTCCCCGGTAGAAAAATACCCTGCAATTTAGGTGTCACAGGGAAATGGACTTTGATTTTATCGTCATTTAAAATTCAACGGGGAAAATTACACTCCAAAATCATCTCCACTTGATTTTTTTGAGTTTGTAACAATATAATTTGTTTTCCCATTTAAAGATTAAAATAGAAGTTCCCACTGTGGGAAATCCCCTGTGTCCACGATTGTAGAATCGGTAAAGTAATTGCAAAAAGTGAATCATTAACTCATGATCCTGCATTGAGTCATCATTCTAACATAGTTATTATGAGAAATACAACGGGTTTTTAATAATGACTATCATTCTAAATTAATAAATAGCACGATTTCTTTTTAAGTTATAATTGATTGATTCGTTTTTTTTATTTATTACACGTTTTTTTTATTAGAACACCTAAAATTTGGCTGAGCCTGGATGTGCTTATTTTTTTAGCAATTTTCAGCCTAGAATGTTCTTAAATGCGTTCTTAATTTTTCAGACTACTCTAAATCGACAATATGATATAAAATAAAGAGCACTTAAATTTGGCAAAATTTGGACAATATTTGACTCTCGACTTTTGAAGATCCACCCCTAAATTCGGTTAAAACTGCTTAAAAAGAGGAAAAAATTGTAGTTTCCTGTCATTTTTTTCCAAACTGAGGCTGGGCATGTTCTTAAGATATTCTTAATTTTTCGACGAATTTCTTATTGTTCTTATAAACTAGGTTCTAATAAAAAAAAACGTGTATACAATCATTTTGGAAAATAATTGCTATCTACTACACACCAAAGTTCACGCTGCACAGTTCAATTTGACTTGAAAAAATTTATTTGCACACTTTGCATAAAAGAATTCATGCTCTAATTTTTTAACCATTTAAAAACTGCAAAATTTGTTCACTTCGGTTTTTTAATAGATCTTTTCTTTCAGCGATTAGTACTGTAAAGGATGGGTATCAAAAAATGTTTTTTATTTCCTTTTTGAACTACCCAGAGATTTGTTCCAGGGTCCCGAATCGTCCCAAATAGGAATTGGATGAAATTTTCTTCTTAGTTAGTACTTACCTTGTTACTTCGTTTTGTCTGAAGTGATTAATATGATCAACGGAAACATATCTTTGTTTATTTTAGATGTGGTTTTCATGTGGACCGCAGATCGTCAGTACCCAGAAAAAATCCAACTCGCTCATGTTTTAATAGCCGTATGTTTTGTTTAAAAGTTATAGCAAGCATAGCATCGGAATTATGCATAAAAACGAGTCAAATTCTTTGTATATACTCCCCAAAATGAAACCATTCCAATGTCAACATATTTTTTGACGTGCCCGTCAACGTAGAAGGGTCCATTTTTGTTGTGACCATTTTTAATTGTGACAATTTTCAAATAAACTGTAATTGAATTTTATCCTCAGAATTACCTATTTTTAACATATCCTAAAAAAATAAAAAAATAACTGGTTATCCCTTTAACTCAACCTCGTTCCCTTCGTATTATTAGCTTTTTAATGCTTACTGATAGGGCTAGATAATACCCTGGCATTGTCTGCTTTTCGAACGCGTAAGATTACGTAACCAGGGTATTCTCTGGCGTCCATAAGTAACGTAAATAAAGCCCGGGATACACTGGGAGGTTATCCATTTAACCCTTTTCTTCTAGGATTACAAAATTTTGTTGAAAAAGATTGATGGTGCGTTCATATCAGATGAAAAGAAAATTGCATTAGGTACAATGTGTGGTGGGAAAATTTTGATTGGTAATGACAGCATTCCCTTAAAAGACATCGTGGTTGACCAACACACGGATGTAGTCCAACTCCTCACAGATTCAGCCATTGGTAAGTACAGTATGCGGAAAAATTTTTATGTAAAGTGAAATCCTCATGATTTATGTCATTTTTATTATTTTGATATTTCAATTTAAAAACCTACTCTCGGGTACTATACCTTATAGCCCCGGGGGGGGGGGCCACTTAGGCAAAAATAGGTACGGGGACGTGCCGCTGGTCAGGGTACCTTTTTCAGTGTTGCAGAATTACTGACAGGGTATCTAAAATTGCAAAATCCTGATCTGACAGGGGCGCAATTTCATGATGTGTGTCTGACAGGGTCTGTTTTTGCCGTTTTTCCATGTAGAGTTCTTTCGCAAATCGTTTTGACGCGGCGGTGAGCAGACCCCTGCGAGGGGCAAACCGCTTTTTGCAAATACTTATCGCACGGCCAACACAGGCGCTTTGCTGCTGTTGTCTCGCATCACACGCCCGCCATTGCGCCCTCTTAAAGGGATCGAGGCTAATTTCAACGATATCTCTATTGAACTATTTAGAATAAATGTTCAGCTGAATAGTGGTACTAACAACATTGTTTCCGGAAATTTTTTTTGAAACTTTTATTCTTTTCGAGTTCGAAATCGAAACCTTCTGAGTCTTGCGCATCTCCCACACAACATAGGTAATCAAACAAAGCAAGCATTTGCTCTCGTCCGCTTTGTAAAAGCGTCGTTTTAAAGCTTATACTTGCAAAATAGTCCTTTCAAACCTAGACTTCATCAGTTCTGATTTTGAGACCCTTACCGTAGGATCACGTAAGATTCCGATTCCTTCTATAACATTCCACTTGCCACTTGAAAACAGATGATAGTTAGTTCCGACTAGTTGAAAACAATGAAACAAGTTGGCCGATTATAAATAATAATCAAAACATTACAGCACCTGACCCCGAGAATGTAGGTGAAAAGATTCGGTTGCTGAGAGCGAAATTTCAGTATTCATCGGAAAGTTTTGTTCTCTAAGTGAAATTCATATTTTAGAAATATACTCTGACAAAGAATTAATAAAGATATTAATTTTATCGTGCTACAAATGATGAAAAGTAAAAGAAAGGACGAATAGAAGAGACAAGAAAGTTGTTTTTATTTTGTAGGTTGAAGATTCTGTGTTAAAATATGTGAATAATGTAACAACACCCCTGCCTCACAGCCCCGGTGGAACTTTTCCCACATCGGGTCAAAAAATTTCTACTAAATTCCCAATGGGGGTAGAAATTTTATTGTTCAAAACTTAGGCAAATTTTCTGATTGGGCTCGGGTCCCAGCTGGTCTGTGACACGTCGTAAAAGCTTAAAGTGCCAACATTAATCATCTCTCAGGTAATACTTTCATGTTATGAAAGTACAACAAAAACGTTTTATATAATTTGACAGACTTTTTATGTCGGGTTATGAAGGCTCCCAAATTGTAGGTCAACTAACCCCAAAAGGTAGGTCAAACATTTTCGTTAAAATATCTAACTTAGAACAATAAATATTCAAATGGACTATTTTCCACATTTCCTTAGTTCATTAGGAATAAGAAAATACCCTATTAATTCCAATAGATTTCGATTTAGAGAGGATTTATTTTTAAAATGTCTCAATTCGAATAGTATCCAATCAACTTCGATTCAGATTTTCACCTGAAAAGATCAATTCAAGCATAACTCTCGTCGTCGATTCTTTTGGTCGGTTTTCCAGGTATTGAGGTTTAATGTTTATGCAATGCTGTAGGTTTTTAGCCTGGAAATGTTGATATCACGTTATGCTTTACGAAAAACGCGAAAAACGTGTATAAAGAGTAGGTTTTTAACATAGAATCTGACAGGGTAGGTTTTTCAGGGTAGAATCTGACAGGGTAAGGTTTTTCACAGTAGAATCTGACAGGGTAGGTTTTTCATCAAATTTTTCTTCTGACAGGGTCTATTTTTCATCAAATTTCATTTCTGACAGGATCGACTTTTGAAACTCTAGCGGCACGTCCCCGTCGGTCGTCAAGGTCAGTGCCCCCCCCCGGGCTTATAGCCGTCCCCCCCGCTAATTAATTTTCCAAAATTTTCCACCCAGGACATTTTTATTCCCCCGTCCCACCCCCCCCCCGCTTATTAAATTTTTTGGAAAATGTCCCCTCTTTTGTCCTTATTCTGCTGTATTAGCCTCCTTTTCAAAAATTTTCTACCCAGAACATTTTTATTCCAACCCACCCCCCCCCCCGCTTATTAAGTTTTAAGATTTTTTCCAATCCCCCCGCTTATTCCAACCCCCCGGCTATTAGGTACCCGAGAGTATTCAATAGTCTTGGGAATTGGATATCTATTGATTGAACATTGAGTTGAAATCTTATTTCAATTGTTTTAAGTCTACAGTTTACATGAGTTTGAGGATTCTAATTTACATAAAGATGTGTCTGCTTTTTTCGGACACACTGATATTCACAACTTCCTTGTTGTCTGATGTTTCACCCTCGCTTTTTACATGAAAATTTTACAATAAAGAAAGTACATAATTTTCATCGCAAGAAAGCCAGCGGGACGGGATGGTTTGAAAAATTTTATATTTCATGATTTAGGAAAACATATGAATTCTTCTTTGTGTTTCAGGTTTGCAGCCAGGTTTCAAGCTAAAAATAACAAAAGATCTATACATTGTCATGTTTGGCAAATCTGGAGATGGAAAATCAACATTTATCAATTTTCTAATCAATTGGCTGTTTCATGGCTCCTTCGAAAATGCTGATAAGGGTCCTTTGTATGTAGCTGCACCAATTCAGTTTAGGACTAAAGATAAAAGTAACCCGCAGAGTAGAAAATCTGTTCTCGTTGAGATACCATTTGGCGGAATCTCGAAAAATCTCACAGCAGAAGCATCTAAAGGCAATACCTCAGCATCTACTACTAAATTACCTGAACATTTTGTTATTCAAATTCCAGGCAGTAAATATAAGATACACATAATAGATAACCCAGGTGTTGAGTCGAGCAATGGGAGCATAGGCGATGATAAGACGGCACAAGATGTTGACCAAAAAAATTTAGAAGCCACTCTAAATCAAATACTACAGCTACCCTATGTCAGTTCTTTTATCATCTTAATGAAAGCCAATGAAAATAAGCTCAATGCCCAATTTCAAAAAGTCATCAAGTCTTTGCTCAGTCAACTTGATAAGTCAGCCAACGAAAATGTGCTCTTTGCATACACATATGCAAGCATATGCAACTTCGAGGATGCACCAAGTATTGACCCACTCGAGCAAGCCCTTCAGCAATTGGAATTAGACATCGAACTGACAGATGAGAAGATGTTCTACTTTGATAATTTCCCAATTCTTTACCTTGCATTTAAAAGTCAAGGCTTTCCACAAGATGATAAAAAAGGCAAAGCAAAAGAATATTGGGAAGAGTCAAGTAAGAATATGATAGAATTGTTCAACCACATCGATGGATTAGAGAGCTACAACGCAGCAATCCTTGGAGCCCAGGAAGAATGCAAGACATTGACGGTTACTATCAGTTTGCTTCTCATCAAAGTGTGTTGCACCAACAATGAAAATATCGTCAAGTATGAAACCATAATGAAGGAAGAAGCTGAAAAAGGAGGCATGCAATTGATTGAACTCGATGAAACAAAACTTGTTTTCAAACCAAAAGATCAACCCTCTACAGTATGCCTTCATCCAGATTGCCATAGAAAACAACAAATCAATCCAAAGAATGAACCCCAAAAGGTCAAGAATCTCTATCTTCATACTTGTTGCAAAGGATGTTGGGTACCGTTCGCCAAACAATGGAAATCTATGCTGTATTGTTGTCAAGCTATCTGCAAGCTTACCGGAAAATGTAAAACCTGTGGACACGATTTTCACCAACATCATCGCATTGCTTATGACCTTGGTAAAGCTGAAGACAGATTCAAATTTTCACTACAAGAAGCTGGCGAACGAATGAAGAAGTTCCAATCTGAATTGGATATTATCATCGGCACACTTGTGTTTTTCACCATGTTTCTCCGTTGGCATTGCATGTTGAAAGAAGATGATGATCTAGCCATCAAGTAAGAATTTATCTTCTCCATAATTTTGTTTGTAATATGCTTGCTTTGTAGCGAAAACTTCAGAAACGTTAAAATGGGAATTATGCGACAAGCCGAAGTTTAGCTTGAGTGCAGTATTATTTGGTTAATAATATTTTTTCAGTCTGATTAAAAATATATCACTGATTCTTGATATGCGTAAGTCAAGATGCCGTCATATTTTTTGATGTAAGCACTCGAAAAAAGCCGGATTTTGACCTCCGTGTTTCTTTTTTTAGTAACAGAGAGAGGTCAAATCCCGGATTTATTCGGGTGTTTCCGCTAGAAAAATGACTTACGCATATCAAGAATCGCAAAGCTCTTTTTTCTTAGTTATTAATAATTTTGGTTTCTCAATTTTACGAACTTGATCGACTTAATTTACCAAAACAGTAAGTTCTGTATAGACGCATCTTTTTCCAAGCAAAAAAGATCGAAGCCAAAAGGTTCGATCGCAGCGCGCGCAAGACCGGCCTTTAGATTCTATGGGCTCTTTTTACCAGCAAACTATTTCAATAAACTTCTTTTATTTATTTTTTTTGATTAAGGCATATATCCAAAGAATTGGAAATATCTGTTCAAGAACGAAACCACGTGTCTCAACGAGTGAACGAATTGCGTAAGATTACCGCCGACTTAAAGGAAAAGCTTTTCGATGAAAACATTGGGGAACAAGAAGAGCTTCAACAATTTCAATCCCAAGTGCATGACCTAGCTAACGAGGTCAAGAAATACAGTAATGGTAAATACAATTTTTCATATTTTGCTCCTAACGCCACCTAAAGCATCATCTGGAAGAATCTAAAGATATTCCGCGATATTATCTCTACTTCATCTTTTTATCATTCAAAAACAAGATTTTCATATATGTACAGACTGTCACTTGTTTTAGTTCTGGAATTGACTTAATATCGAGGTCCAAAGGCCTGTTCCGTTTTAATACCTACCCATATAGGGGTTGACGAACCTTTTCAACCCATACGAAATTCTTGAAAATGTGTTGATATTCCCTACTAAATGGCGAAGTTTCCAAAAAAAGATTCTCCTACTTCGAAAAAAAATCCCTTTCATGCCGTAAAGTGAGGGTGAACGAACTAAAATCTGTCTTCTATCCCTTAAAAGTTTCAGAATAATTTCTTATCCCCCCTCCCCAGGGAATGGAAAAACTTTCATTAAACCCCCTGAAAATCTTCTCGGATAACCGCTAGAAATGTTAATCCACCCTTGTCTGAATATAATATGGAAATGTTCCAATTTCGCTTTGTTTCTTTTTCTAGTTGAGATTCAACTGAAGCCTTCGTTGGAACAGATTCAAGCTAACGAAAGATACAAGGCCGAGTACAAGGAAATGGAAACAGAACTATTACACGTGGAAGCCAAACATAAAGAGATGGAAATGTTAGTGCAAGGCATGACGGGAATAAAAAACAAATTTTGTGAAAAGATGAATTTATTCAAATCGAATGATCAAGTTCTAGCTCGTGAAAACGTTCGAAAGAAGATCGACGAGGTTTGTAATCTTGAGATTAGCGGTGAAATTTTCAAATTATATTATGAAACTAACCAACAAAAAAAGGAAGTTGAAAAACCGTTACCGTTGCATAAGGTCAACGTTCGTGACACTCACAAAGAGCCATTCAGAAAACTACCTGTCGAGGCGTAATTTATAGACAGAAACAATTTTTCCTTTAATGATAGTATTTAATTTTTTTGGTCATCTTTATTTTTTGTATATAAGTCTGCGACCGCAGTCGGAGGCGAACCGAAGGCTCCTCTTTCGATAGCTATCTACCCGAAGGTAGGGGAGGGCGCCACTCTTTCTCCCTGGATTTCTCCACTTACCCTTGATCCTTCTCTTAGTTGCTGAGCATCAAGCAGAGAGGCATCAAGTACCATTTTGAGAATCTTTGGTATGACCCGGCTGGGGGTTGAACCCACAACCTTGCAAACCGTAGCCGGATGCTCTACCACTGTACTACGGTCGCTTTTGTATATAATAACAGTTTTTGTATCAAATTTCACCCTGAAAAAAATACCCCTGGGTCAGAGACCTTTTAACCCCGTCACCTGGAAAAATAAATAGGAAACACTTTCCCAGTGAGAAAAGTATTCTGAAATATAACCCCAATCGTAACAATTAGAATTCTTGTGAATACACTAAATTATTAGAAATCCCATTAGACTTTGTAGCTTTAAACAAAAAAAAATTAATTTAAAAAAATTTTCATCCTCAAAAACATTTTTCAAGACATGATATTTAGCTCTTTTATTCTATTTCCACTGGTTGGAAAATTCTCACCGGGTCTCTGAGTCAGGGGTGTCATATATTTAACCTTTCAGTTTTATGAAATTGTAGTAAAATTCAGTTTAGTACATTGACAGTTTCTCTCCGTAACTTTTCCTTCCTAATAGCTTTCTTTCAAAAAAAGACCCCCAACCAAGCTTGCTTATTATGTTCTATTATCTTTTATTACTTAAAATACCATAATTTTGTAAGATTAATCACCTAAAAAAATCTTTTGTAATTGGCACGAGACTAGCGAGCAAGTCTAGAACCTTTGAGAATAAATACGATTCCCTTGCTTTCCCCCAGCCTTTCGAGTGTCGAGAGTCATATTGATTTTATTGAAAATAGGAATCATTATTCATCAGAATTTTACAAGGAAAGGAAAATGCGTGTGTTCTTTTTTCGAAGGACGCGAATTTTCTACCAAATAATTTCTCTTTGTGATAATGTATTTCTATGTTTAACGTTCACGTTTAGACGATAAAAATATACCACAAAAGTATCAGCATTAATAAAATACAAAGCAATCGAAGTTGTGGTTTGGCTTAACATTGAAATGACGTAAAAGAGAGATAATAATTTCAAGTCATTGTACGTCCATTTGACGTTCTTGTTTAACCGAACACTTGTTATTGACTTGATGCTAAGAAAAGCTCATTTAGCTCTTGGGGAAATGACCTTCTCTTAAAAAAGATAGTAAGAACATGTATTTTTATAAGAAACAGAATGGAAGGGTTTTGTTAATTTTTTGACAGCATTATCGCCCGGGGGGGGGGGGTACTAGGGCAAGATGGGTTACGGGGATGCTCCGCTGGTCAGGGTACCTTTTTTAACCTCCACGAGTCCCAGGTAGGGTCGCAAAAACACCAAAATAGAAAAATCAGTCCCTCGTAGGGTGCCTATTTCTGGAAAATTTGGGGAAAAAGTAGAAAATTTGAGAAAATTTTGGAATTTCAGTCCCGTTCAGGGTCACTTTTTTCGCAAATTTCGAGTCCCACGTAGGGTCCATTTTTCGAACCTCAGCGGAGCACCCCCGTCGGTCGACAAGGGTAGTACCCCCCTGGGCATTATCGAAGGATAAGTTCACTTTCTAAATAGAATACTTTCCATAGATGTTCTTTCTCGTGAATTACTTCACCCATTTTTAAATGTAGTCTCACAAAATTTACACAATTTTTACAAAATGTTGTGGGCGTTTTAACAATTTATCTTTATTCGAGATAAATAAGTCTGATAAAGTACATGTGTCAGAACTGGTCAGAACTGGTCAAAATTCTAAGAAATTGTAATTAATGTTTATCTTTAAATGACATAAAAACCTAATGTCATCCTTGTAGCGTTACTTGAACATGCAAAGGAAAGACTGAATTTCTTTACGTTTTTGTCACCATAAGAGAAAGAATAGAGGCTTTTGTACCCCTAGCTTGAGGGACTTTCGAGGGTGAAAAAATGGGCTATTATTATGGCTCGCACATATCCGGCACCCATTTTTTAAACCCCTCCCTCCCGGGGAGTGTACACATATTTTTAATATAAGCAACCAAGTTGCTAAGGATCCAGCCCTGAGAATGGCCAAAAAATTAAGCAACTTGACCTTAGCAACCTAACCTTGAAAGTGAGCATGAACCGGGAAAGCAACCAGAAATACCTAAAAAAGCATTTTCGGCATTATTTGGCATTAAAGTCTGTTCTCATGATATGAATGATGATTCTTGACATAAAATGAGATAAAAAGCAAACAGTTTTGAAAGTGCTAGGTCTATTTTTGGCTCAAAATCTATAAGCAACTTTTTGGCTGAAATCTGGAAAATCATTTCCAGGGGCCCCCCCAGCGGTTTGCGTGAATGCGTGAATGGGCTTTTTTGGTTGCGTGAATGCGTGAAAATTGAAAAAAAATTGCGTGAATGCGTGAATTAATAAAACTTGCGTGAACGTGAAAATCCATTTTCTATTGCGTGAATGCGTGAATCTGCCCTGTTTTTCACGTGAACTCGAGGAATTTCCCTTTTCACCCAGTTTGCAGAACGTGGCACGTTTGTTCGAGATTTTGAGTGCAGCACTCGCCAAAAGTCGAGTGCAAGTACATATTTTTTCTTTTATAAGCATAACCTTTATAAGCATATGCAGGCTCAGTTTTTGGTCACTAAACAATGGCTCTATTGTTTGAGAACAATAGAATGCTAAGCATAATGCGAGCCTGATGTAGGGGCAGACACTTGCTTATAAAAAAAAAACATGAATAGTTTAGTCAGGCCTCACCACAAATTTTTAATTCAAAGAAATATTTAATACCCATGATGCAGACTTTTGAGAACCTCATTTCTTGGCAAAATCAGTCTGAAATGGAGTCGTATTTAAGCACATCAGAGTGTGAAAATAGAAATTTTCCCCTGTCGGCGCAAACCATGGTTGCGCCTCCCTTAGTCACTATGTTTTCGGCCCCTCTACGTTAGGAAATCAAGACGCGAGCCCTGATTAAAACTATTCTTTTTAAAATTTTTGTTTGCTCGCTTCGCTCGCAACAAATGTTCATCCTTTTACCTCATTTTGCAAACTATCAAGCGATCGTACCTCGCCTCTTAACGAATTTAGACTACATTCTTTTTCAATGGTGTTAAAGATAGCATTTTTAGCAAAACGCGAGGTGACAGAAATGCAATAAATTTCCTCTCTGCGCAAACCATGGTTGCGCCTCCTTACCCCTTAGCTAAGCATTATGGTGTCACCCTGGAGTTTGTTTGACCTATTTTTGATAATGATTAAGATATTTTTTGTACAATATCTTTTCACTTACTATCGCGTTACCTTAACTGGAGAAGTTTCACCTTTTCTAAACGACATTGACAAGTTAGAGGAATAAAATATTTTGCGTGATGGCATGTGATTAAAGTTAAAAACTTAAAAACTTACGTAGCGCTTTAAGCTAATGTGCTTATAGTCAGGTGTACAGGAAAAAATCACTACTGAGTTAAGTTTTTCTCAAGTGCATGACCAGATCCGGTCGAAAAATCTCGAGTGTAGCAGCCTTGCCATTTTGGTTCCGCTGGGGCGCCTCGTATACGAGGGCATTCTACCATTTATAGTAGATTGCAATGTCTACGTCTGCCCCACTCTCGACTACTTAACAAAAACAAACGACTTCTCTGATAATTCAGACTCTGCAAACTGGCTTTTCACCCAAATGTGTAGAAATGTTTGACAATTTCCCCGATTTTTCCGAAAATTTCCCCGATTTCCCAAAAAATCGGGTTTGCGTGAATTTCGAGAAAAACTTGCGTGAATGCGTGAATTGCGAAAGATTTTTGCGTGAATGCGTGAATTTAGGGTCCGCTGGGGGGGCCTCTTTCCAGACTTTTGCTATAAAGCATTAAAAAGCCTTAATTAGCATTAATTAGTTTTTACAAGCATTTGTATTAATTAGCGGGTGGCAGTTAGTGAAAGCTATGGCTAGTTTATATGGTACACTATTTGAGAGTATAATTTCAAGACGGGATCTTTCATAGATAAGGAGTAATTAACTGTGGAATTTTTCATCCATCCGCACTCTCATCCTAGATTACTCCTAATTTTGTCCTTAAATTGTAGCTGTTCAACTCATCCAATTAAGGCCGGACTAAAAAAATCGGAATATTTCTCTTTTTCTCAAAATAAATTGAAATGCTCATGTAAAGGTTTTCATAAAGAAAGGTTGTCTTAAACAGGAGATACCCAAAAAAGACAATTTGGTACATTCTAAAAATAACACCGACTTGACTTGTTCTTAACATTTTGGCCATCGAAGTCTTATGTTCTTATATAGTTTGTTCTTATAAAAAACGCGTAGAGACAACTTTTTGGCTAATTTTTCAAAGAGGCCCCCAGCGGTTTTCGTGATGGCGTGATTGGCGTTTTTCAACTTCGTGATTTAAGATTTTAAGGTGCGCGATTGCGTGATCGGAGTAGCCAACGTGATCAACGTGATCGGGATAGAAAGGAAATTTAACTCGTGATAACGTGATTTTGAATATTTTTTTTGCGTGATTGCGTGATTTGAAAGGTGACTGGGGGACTCTTCGAATGAGCAAAGGCCAAACATATTTTGTGATGGAAAGACGGTCTTTGTATTGCACCACATATTTTTTAACATCTCTTAAAGCGAAAATGATAATCCAATCAAAAAAAGATTCTTATCATCAATTTTCAATTGTTATTGAAAGGGCTTGACTGGTAACTTAGTAACTAGGCAACTAAAGGCATTATGGGCATTATATGTAACCAGTGAATAGTCTACGTAAATCTGGTTCGTTAGGTTTTTCCAGATTTGGGAGGTTTTTTGTGAGATAAGTATACGTGTTTCTATTTGATTGTTTGTAAACGAGATGGTTTTGTAGTAGTGGAACGATCTGTGCATTGAGAAAGTGATAGTTGTTGAAAGGAAGCTGCTTATTCGTTTGTTGTAGTTTTTATGCTTTTAACAGGAAACTTCTGCAAAATTTTTACGAGCTTTGAATGGAGTTATAATTAAGAAAGGCTTTTTGCAGCAAAGTTCGTTTGCTTTAACATACAACATAATTTAGAACCATGGAATTTTATATCGCGCTCATTTTCAAGCCCGGTTGGTGGGGGTGGAGGCACTCGATTCAAAAACTAACGACCGTACGTGCGGCCCAAAATTAGGCCTTTGAAACCGGACAGTTACACAAATTTGGGTGCGAAAAATCTACCCTTACGATACGGTGAATTTTCTTGATTTTTATTTTTTACCATTTTCAGGCAAAATATGGTCTGATTTTCCAAATTTCGCACCCTTAGACCCTGACCCTGAATGGGACTGAAATTCCAAAATTTTCTCAAATGTTCTACTTTTTTCCCAAATTTTCCAAAAATAGGCACCCTACGAGGGACTGATTTTTCTATTTTGGTGTTTTTGCGACCCTACCTGGGACTCATGGAGGTTAAAAAAGGTACCTTGACCAGCGGTGCATCCCCGTAACCCATCTTGCCCTAGTACCCCCCCTCCCGGGACTTTCGCCTGTCCCTGTACCTCCATTGATGTACTCCTTACATAGATATTCCCCATATGAAAGATTCTTTAAACAGAGTTTGTTATAAACGTGTATATCAAGAGGAGAAAAACAATCAATGGTCTAGGCGACCTGAAGAGAAACCTTTGGGTACAAGGGGCAAAATAAGGAGTCAAGTATCAATGTTAACGGAAAATTGCAAGTTTCTTTTATCACACCCTCTTCGCACGGACCCACTGGCAACCCTTCCCATTGGAAAAATTGGAAAAAATATCGTCCCCAGTGGAAAATTATACTCTTATTTTTGTCCATTTGGTCCATTATTTTTACCCCCACTGGTCAATAAAATCCCACCGGGTCTGCGAGAAGGGGGTGTTTTATCCCTGTGTATTTGTATTTGTGACTTGGAGAGGACTTTTAAAGCCTTTTTTAGTGAATAAAATGAATGTTAGTGCTAATAAATTTTATTGATTTACAGTATTACAGTAAATGATGAATAAGAGAGGTGGTCGCCAGCGAAAAAACAAACAAAATCAGACGAAATGTCAATTTTGTGATTTGTTTGTGGACAGCATAGAAGACCACCAATGTCCTCATATGGCACCTGTTGGGGGTGTTGATGGTTTTGGTGTGGGTGGAGGTGCTCAAAATGGCGATGCCTTAATCGATGAAGGTATTCATATAACTATTTATATAAGGTATATTGTTCCATTCACCTCTGAAAAAAAGGTTCATTTTCCGACCTTTCCTCGACAGGGAAGACTAAAGATAGGTCTGGTCCTTATGGACAAACCCTTGCCAATTTTAGTCTCTACTCCCCCCCCCCCCATCAGAATTAGTAAAGGCAAAAAGTAGTTGAGCTCCAGCTCCTGGACTATGCCAATTTGTTCTGCTTTCTCTCCAGTTTTCAAGTAAGGCAGGCGTTTCTTGCGATTTGTATTTTGTAGCCTTGATAGTAAATCCCTTTCATAATATAAAAGCCCAAAAACTGTTTGTTTGGAATTTCCCATGATACCATACAAGGAATTATCCTATAGACACGTTCTTGATGCTAATACTTAGATGCTAAAAAGTGACATTTAGTTGAAATCTCAATGAGATCTATAAATACAATAATCGAAAACTATAAAAATTATACACGCAAGCCCCGAGTCTTTTTACTATGTTTTTTTATAAGAACATCCAAAATTGTACCTTTGTGCCAAAAATCAAAAAATTTCTATGATTCAATCTCAAGAAAAGTTGGTAACGAACGGACGGACGGACGAACAGGGGTTAATTTATAGGACCTCCACCCCACCGGGGTAGGTCCAAAACGTGTACACAATAATATGGGTGGAGGCATTCGTCTTGTCACTCTATCCAAAAAAAGACAGTGGGTGGTGCGATCCGAAGTAAAGCTTATTAGCCAAGAAAAAGTCAGCCAAAAATCGAACTTCTGATGTAATTTCACAGGGAGATAATTTCTGAAATCTGTCTAACATAATCCCAAATTTTCGTATTTTTTCGGAAATTTTAGGGAGTTACAGTGTTGTTTATCTCTCTTGTCGACCCGTACAGTGCGCTTTCAAAAAGTTAAAGCTAAAAGGACATCAGTCTCCAGCTCAATAGCTCTCTACTGACAGTGTATAGTGTCTCAAAAAACTGCTTTCCTATAAATACACGTTTTTCATTTCAATATAAGAACACCCAAAAGTTATGAAACCCTTTGAATACACCCCTTTCTCACAGACCCACTGGAAACCCTTTCCAACTGGAAAAATTGGTCAAAATATCGTCCCCGGTGGAAAATTATCGAACAATTTTTGTCCACACTGAGAATAATCAAATAAACCAATCCCCACTGAATTTTCTGACTTGAAAACAAAAGAATTGAAATCCACAGCCATAAAAAATATAGGAATGTTAATCCCCATCGAGTCTCAGTCCGTTTTTTTATCCCAACTGGCTGAAGTCCTACCTGTCTGTGAGAAAGCGATGTTCGAATGCACTTAACTTCTAAAGTTTTAAGCCAGAAATGGATTAGGTAGTCAAAGGTATTAAAAAGCTTAGCTTTGACTTTTTAGGTGTTGAAATCATCTTCACATGGCTCGAAGATCATAAAATCGATGGAAAAATGAATTCCATTGATTTACTTATCATGGTAGGCTGCTTACATAACAATTTTTATCTTTTTCAATGATTTTGGTGCAAGGCACGACCTCATTAAATTACATACAGGGTTTCCATAATATAGAACAAAAAGAATTTCATTTTGACACACCACCTTTGAATTCAAGGATTTATTCTACACCAATTCAATTTCCTCTTTATGTAAAC
Organism: Clytia hemisphaerica; assembly: GCF_902728285.1. NCBI lineage: Eukaryota > Metazoa > Cnidaria > Hydrozoa > Leptothecata > Clytiidae > Clytia > Clytia hemisphaerica. The sequence continues at coordinate 62,541 of NW_027103497.1, forward strand.
CTTTGATCGGTAAAACTAAGGCTACACTGATGTTTTTTTCCAGGCGACTGTAAAGCAATTGTTTTGAAACATTTTGTATTGCAGCCGCCTAGAAAAAAATATTGGTGCAACCCTAGCTTAACCCAAGAAGTACTTGATGTCAAAAATTTCCAGTGTTGGAATTCTGTGAAATCATAACTTTAGCAATACCTGACTGGGTATTAGTCTGGAATTGAATCAAATTTCTTTGGAAAATGTATCGTCCTTTCTAAGCTTGGATCGTCAATCTTATTGAAACAATTGCATCCATCAAATTTTCGCACACCTTTTCAAAAGTAGTGGATGTTGTATTTCACACCCTTTGTCACAGACTCACTGGGACCCCAGCCCTACTGTGAAATTGGACAAAAATTTCGTCCCCGGTGGGAAAATACCTTGGATTTTCAGCCCCACTGGGAATTTGATTTTGATTTCATCCCCATTCGTCGAAATCCAATGTAAAAAAATTGTACTTCAAAACCACCCCCACTGGATTTTTTAACTTTGGAACAATAAAATTTCTTAATAAAATTTTTTATCCCCACTGAGGAAAAAGTTCCACCGGGGGATGTGAGACAGGGGTGCTATTTCATCTTACCGTAAGTCTAAGTCTTCTTCTAAAGCTGACGTAATATTTTAAAATAAGTCCTCCAAATTTAATTATTTATTTATTTGGATTTCAGGATGACAGAGTTCAACTCAAGCGAAGCAACGACGGATCCTTCAGATCAGACAAGAAGAAAATTCCTTTTGGCACAATACGCAGAGGCAGACTTTTGATTGGAGAGAAACATTTCTGCTTAAAAGAAATTGTGACCAATCAACATTCGAATGTAGTCCCTATAACAATCGACCGAGGTGAGCCATTCCTCATTGAAAGTAAACCCCTGCCTCACAGCCCAAGTGGAAATTTTTACCACGCAGTGAGGAATAAAATATCTATCGATAGTGAAATTCTATTGCGTAAAGCTCAAAAAATCCAGTAAGGATGATTAATTGTCCAAGTTTTTCCAACGAATTTCGAATGGGATGAAATCAAAGTCAATTTGTCAGTTAGGCATAGATTGTAGGATATTTTTCCCACCAGAAACGAAATATTTTGACCAAATTTTCCAGTGGATCGGGGGTCCCATCGGGTTTAGGACAGAGTTTTAAAAGTAGATAAACCCATGTTTATCATAAATTTTTCCTCAATTGACAGAAAAGATTGTATCATAGAGTAAAATAATTAATTTTTACCTGAATAATGACACTTGGAATTCCATTAAACTGATCCAATTGCGTCAATTCAGCCAAGGCATCTTGCTTTCTTAAAGGACGTGGACATTTCTAAAGAAAGAGAACAAAAGATGTAGGTTGTATGTAAAATGTGTTTACAAACTTTTTCTCCATTTAAAGATAAGTACATCGTTTTCCTTGGAAGAACTGGAGTTGGTAAATCAACGTATATCAATTCTTTCGTCAATTATCAACAACACGGAACCTTCCAGAATGCGAATGATGGTCCTTTATACGTTCCAATATCCACAAGGTTCAACCATTCATACCAAACAGATGATAGTGATGAAATTGAAGATCAGATAGTGACTTTGCAAGTTCCAGAACCATCCAAAAAGACATCTGAAACAAAAACAAAATCTGAACCTGAAAACGAATGCGATGAATATGCACAAGGTGACGTGACGTCATCAGCTACAAAATTGCCAAGAGCTTATGAAGTCCAACCGAAAGATGTGAACCATAAGATTATCTTGATTGATACTCCAGGTGTTCAATCGACCACTGGCAAGCTGACTGATGAAGAAGCTTCAAAAGATACAGATAAAGAGAATAGCAAATTTATCATCAATCATTTAGCACAAGTTCCCTTTGTTAGTGCTTTCGTTATCCTCTTAAAGCCAGACGAGGAAAAGTTGGACATGTCTTTTGTGGCGACCATCAAATCATTATTCAGTCAACTTGATGAGTCAGCAAAGAATAATGTTGTTTTTGCGATCACGCATGCCAACAACTGCTGTTTCCGTGATACCAAAACGACAGTGGTGCTGAAAAAGACTTTTGATCAGATTGGCTTGGAGATCAAAATCACCAAACGCAATATATTCCATTTCGATAATTCACCATTCCGTTACCTAGCAACCAAGAAGCTTGGTTACCAACCAATCGAAGACGAGGCTGATATGAAAAAATGCTGGCATAAAACAGTTGAGAATTGTGAAGCAATGATTACATATATTGATGCATTGGAACCACACGATACCAGCACCTTGGTTGCTATTGACGACACAAAAATGATGATCAACAGTACTATAAAACCATTGGTCAAAATCAGCAAGTTGAACAAGGAAAATATTTTCAAGTTTGAAAGTATTATCAAAGAAGAAGCGAATAAAGAAGGTAGCGAGGTGATACAAGCTGCTTTGAAAACATTGGTTTACTAGAAAGTCGACAAGCCCTTCACTGCATGTACCAATATCGAATGCCATCAAAAGCAACAATTTAAACCAAAAGCTGAACCTAAAGAAATCATAAAGAACATGTACAACAAAATTTGCTGTGAGAGCTGTACTGTACCTTTTGTGACCCAAGAAACAACAGGAAGTTGGATGTTGTATTTTTGCCGAACCATGAATTGGTCTGGCTATTGTAAAGTATGCAAGCACAAGTTATCAGAGCACCAGCATGTGGCTTATGATCTAGCAGAAGTCGAAAAAAAGTTTAAAATGAAGGTTGAAGATTTGCCAGAAAAGCTGAAGAAGCTTAAAGAAGAATTGAACATCACCATTGATGCTCTTGTCTATTTCACCAAGTTTCTAGACTGTCGTTGCATGTTCAAAGAAGATGATTTGGCTATTGGGTAATTTTATCAATATATCACCAAACACAGATACTAAAACTATTTCTCTACGAGCCCGGGGCTAAAAGTAGTCGCTGGACAAGTCTCTCTATGGGTTATAAAAACAACAAAAAGTAAAACCAGTCTCTCGAAGGTTCACTATTTTCCCATTGTTGGCTTGAATTAAGGGTACTAAAACCGTGATAAATCAGATCCCTGGTCGGTTTTCGGAGGGCCAGTTCACACATAACCGACATTCCCAAACGCCCAACCCTAATACATTACCGGCTTACGAGAGCTTTCCCAGTCTAGATACATTTGATTTTGATTATTAGGTACATAAACGAAGAAGTCGAAGCATCGTGTCTACAACGTAATGAGCAAGCAAACTCCGTGACAGAATTGCAACGGAAATGGGACGAACTTTATGCCAAATGTTTTGAAAAGCATAACCAACAACAGATGAAATTGTTGCTAGATTCTCAGCTGTTAGAAGAGGCGACGAAAGATCTAAACATGAATGACGGCCATGACTCCCACAAAAGACCAGAAGGTAGTGTATTGATTACCTTTTCAATGGTGTATTAATCACAAAATTTGATGTATATATCAACATGAAAAACATCTAAATGATTGTGAACTATTCCCTCATAAAACCTGGGTAATTCAAGGAGACATTTTTTGAGAACAACTGGGGTCCCTTAAGAAGAAGGTACAAATCCTGTAGGTCTGTCCTGCAAAAAAAGCTTCCTCAACATGGGTGGGATGAAATCCATTTATAAAGTACCGTATTAATTCAAATAAACGCCCCTCATCGAATAAACGCCCCTCTCTAAAGGAAAAATTTTCAATACATGCCCTCTAGGAAGGCAGGCCGTTTATTTGAAACAAGTAGCTGTTAGGGAGAATCATATGGAGGAAAATTTAAAATATGTGTTGATAATTGTATTTTTGAATCATTCAAACTAGTTTGACTCATTTTAAACATATCTAAAATGAAATATTTCAACTGAAGAACAACAAAAGGCAAAACAAGGTTCCAATTTACTTTATTAAAGTGACCTTGGTGGAATATTATTTTTTATTCGAACTAATACGGTAGGCCAATTAACATTATAGAAATTCATTTATCTTTAGCTTTTACTGAAGAAGTTAAGCGTAAAGCAGACGAAGAAAGTCGAAACGATCCAGAATTTAAAGCTCTCAAAGATCAACTGCAAGTGGCAGAGAAGAGTCGCAAAGAGAAGGAAATTTTGGCAGCCGGATTGGAAGATATGCAGGAAAAATTCAATGAGAAAATGTCAGTAAACGTCGACAAAAAGGATCTAACACCCAAAAATGTCGAAATCAAAATCAAAGAGCTTTGCCACTTAGATGAAAATGGTGCAACTTTTCAGCAATGTTATGATAATATCAAGAATGCTAAAAATAAAGGCGTGCTGAGACCAAAATCATTAGTCAACTCACGTGACATACCAAAACAAACCATGAAAAAAGAGCCAGTTGAAGCTTAGAATGCATGGCAACTTGCAATAATAAAGTGACTAACTCTCTTGTAGATATGAAACGAATGATGTCGTGAAATTCATATGTAATTTAAACATTCTTTCAGAATGATACAATAGACGGACGTTAGAGATATTCCCTTAAAAATTCTTGATGTCCACTATAGATAGAATCTTGTTGACGGAATCTTACTCAGAGAATTGTTGTCAAATTTTCTTTTGCTTTTTTATAACTCAAAACATTCAATGCCATGGATATAATTAATATAAGGCATATGGATGGACTTTAGAATTGAGAATAACATTGTATATATTTCTTCGGAAAAAAACACGATTTATCGGAATTTATTGTAACAATTACTCTTGGTCACCTAATAGCCGTCGCCCCCCGCTAATTAATTGTCCACCCAGGACATTCTTATTTCAGCCCCGTCCCCACTTATTGATTTTTGGGAATATGTTTTTAAAAGTTCACTATTTTGTTCTAATTTTGCTGTATTATATAAGACTTCTTTTGAAAAGTTTTCAACCCAGGACACTTTTATTCCAACCCCCCTGCTTATTAAATTTTGAGTTCTTTTCCAACCCCCCCCAGCTTATTCCAAACCCCCCGGCTATTAGGTACCCGAGAGTAGTAGATTACGTACGAGGTAGAAAGTTTTCGTTTTGCGCTATATTCTTTCTTGAATGAATCTAACCATAACTCTGTCAGTACTGCCCAGCTAAATTTCCTTAATTTAGGATGCATTCGTTCAGCTGCCGGTAGTTTTTATTAAGGAACTAATCGAAAATAATTTGTAGAATAGATCTTGAAAAAAGCTTTTCAATGAACCCAAACATGACCTATTTTGCTGTGGTGTAAGTCAATAAAATTGAAGATGATATCCATACCATTGCTTCCAAAAATCCTAATTTCAGATTTTCGTTTTCTACTGTACTGAAGAAGCTAATAGAATAGGTCTATGAATCCAGTAAGAAGTCTTTAAGTGTAATTAAGTGTTATAGGTTATTTTATATTATAAAATTTAAGATTTTGAAAGTTTTTAGATCTATAGTAATTTTTTAGAAATGGCCTGAAATTTTTCGATTTATGAAAAATTGGAATTTTAAACAAATTAATTTTAAAGGCACACAATAAAATTACTTTTTGGTTAGAAATTAGTAGAATCTGGGAAATCCTGTGTAAAAAAATAATAATAATAAGTGTCGTATTAGAGGAAGTTTAACGCAGGCTGGGTCTGGGCAAAATATTTTGATGCTTTTAATACATCTTTTGTAAAAAGAAATTTTTGTAGATAGTTCTATGGTATGATTCAGTATTCTAAAATCTTTTTGATTTTGAATAAATTTTACCATATAGTTTATTTTGCCCTTCGATAGGAAAAAAATAGCATCATGTTTTTTATTTCAATATGATATGTTGTGATTCATAACTTTGGAAGTAGTTTTTCTACTGCTTGTAAGATAAGTTTTTAAACCTTTAAAATGGTGCAGTGATCTGGATAGTTGGATTGAACATGAATGGTACTCCCCTTTCTCACTGACCCGGTGGAAATTAAGGTGGGGGACAAAATAAATAAAGGACCTACTGTGATTGTCAATGGGCTATTCCGGAAAAAATTTGAACTCCCTTAGTTGAGGAGGTCATTTTTGGGAAAGGTGACCCCCCCTGGATTTTTTTTCAATTTTTCAGGACGCTCTTGGATTTCTTTTTCTCATTTTTTTAAACACCTTGGATTTTTGAACTCGTTTTATAAACCGACTACCCTGAATTTTCACCCTCATTTTTACTGACCACCCTGGATTTTCCACCTCATTCTACTGACAACCCTGGATTTTTACACTCGAAAACCAGACCCTTCTGGATCTTTTTATTTACCATACCAACCTGGACTTCCACTTCACGTGCACTTTCTCAACATTGGGGGTACCGACTATTTCTGAAATAGCCCAATGTGGGAAAAATACAGTCTCTTTTTGCCAAATGTGTATAAATTGAATATAAATTTCTTTTTTTGTTGTTCACCAAATGCGATTACAGGGATTACATTCAACTTCAAAAAATTTTTCAGGTTGAGTTTTTCGGTTAAAATTTCAACAATAGTTGAGAGTACAGTACGTCGCAAAATTGCTGATCCCTGGTTCAGCAGAGCGAATATAAATTGTGAAACAAGGGTGTAATCATAGTCCGTACTAAAAACGCTGGTCTAGAAGCTTTTTATTTCTAACTTAAACTTGCGTTGAGAAATTTATTTTGCTCATTTTTTTATCGTATTTTGGATAAATATTTAAATTTTGAACTTCTTTCCTCTACCGCTTAAAGTGTTAGCATCTATTGGTGCTGGGTCTCTAACTTTTCATCTTCATATATAACAAATGAGAGAATCTTTCAGAACCATTATAGGAGAGTCAAGTCAGAAAGGGGGATAACAATTAGATTAATAAACAGGAGACCACATGCTCTCCCCTACCATTAAGACCATTTTTTCATTCATGTCCTCCCATTCAAAAGTGGTCCCCAAAAAGCTATCCCTTAATAAACTTCCCGCCAAGATGGCTGTGTTTCTGTTCATTTATTTCAAAAAAGTCGATTCTTTCTTTTATTTGATATAAAAAAATCTCAAATTTTGATTTTCAACATTGATGAAATTGATAAATTTTCACTTTTTCTTTTCCTGTAAAATGCATTATATCTGATTAGATAATATTGTTTGTATAATAATATTTTTCAATTTTTAGCGTTTTTTTCTCTATTTTCAAAATTCTTCTAAGTCTATTTGTGACGTATCAATGTACCTAACAGCTAAAGTGAATAAAACGAAAAGAGAACATCGCCCCTCTTCTCATGGATCATAGGCAAGTACCTTATATATTCAGAAGAAAATAAATTTTAAGAATTTTTTTTTCGACAAAAAATGAAGAAATCGAAGAAAACTGTAAGTCTCTATATTTTCATTTTAACACCCCTGTCTAAATTTCCTTCTTGTTCATTATTTTACATAATTCGAAAAAGAAATCCATAAGGGAGTGGTCAGAAAGTATCTACTAGGGTGGGATGGAGGAAAAAATTCAAGCCCCCCTAGCCAGTCAATACATTTCTGGCACTCCTCTTAATTAATATAGGCATGTCCCTAAAAACATGACATTTTTTGAGACCCCTCCCCCCTGAGGGTGGGAAAAGATTTTGACATCCCCCTAAAATACTCCACCCCTCCCACCCTAGTAGATACTTTCTGACCACTCCCACATCTATTCCCGGGCTGTTTTGAGTTACGTTGAGAATATGACTTTACCCTATTGGAAGTTCAGCGGAAGTTCACTATTGCCTAACAAATGTATTGATTCACCCAAGCTAACCAAACAATTAATTTGTCTGCAATTCAGGATTTTTCCTTTTGACGGGTCAACCTACTGCATAGTATTTGCATTTATACATCCAAGACTGAACTCAATCATCAAATATTTTTTCAAACAGAAAAACATGTTGATACCTAAAGAACCAAAACATCGACAACGTCCGACAAATTCGAAAAGACGCCCTCCACTCATCACCAAATACATACGACAAGTCGGTAACGACGTCAAAATATCCGTCATTTTTATGTTTTTGCTAATCGTCTACATCACTATTGGAGCATTCATATTTTCACATCTTGAAGATTGCCAGCAACGTGACAGTCCGTTAGTCCATTCTAAAGTGCAGAAGAAGACACATACCTCCACACCAACAACAGAAAGTGATTTAAAGTCATTGAATCACCTTGTTAGCAAATATTGCAGTAATATCAGTGTAATTACAGTGGTTGGAACATTGACCAAAGAGGTACCAGAATGTCAGGATCTAGAGAATCTGGTTACAGTCAACTCAACAAAATCGACACCTGCAGGCCACCACCACCATCACCATGGAGATGATTCAAAGAAGAAAGAATGCAAAGAAACCTCCAAAGAACGGATGGAGAAGTGGTTCGAGTACACGTTCGCAACTACTCATGGGCTTGGTAAGACAATACAGATCGCTGGACTATAATGTAAACATAGGCATTTTGATGGAATATTCCCAATCTGAGTAAAAATAGTTCTACTGAGATGCAGTATGCAGGGGTGTGTTACAATTTTAAATATTGAAAATTAAAAAAAACTAGAATTCTGTCAACTTTTTTGAGAATTATTTTCGCCTGCACCTTAAAGAAACCTTACTTTTTACCAAAACTCTTAAATCTAGGAGCTTGAAAATCGAAAACTTGTAAGTTTAATATCTCCACCTTAGAAAAAAAACTTAGCAGAAAACATTGAGGGGTTTTAATGGAATCTAAAGCAGGTCCGGCGGAATAACAGTAAAAGTGGGGAGACTGAAGGCTAAAAATTAGATAAAATTCGCTATGAATTTGAGAAAAAAAATATAATTTGCCCAAAAGTGGTCTCCCCAGTCTCCCCGCTATAGCCGGGCATGTACAGGGCAAACATCTCATACAATTTGATTATTCCTTTGAAAATAGTCTACAAAAATGTTAGTCTAATCTAAAGGATTATTTTTTAAGAAGAGTATAACACACCTTTGTGGTGTTATAACCTAATAAAAATACTCTTTTTTCATAGGTTTTGGTATCATTCTTGACAATGCTCCAAGTAAAATCGCATCCATTGTTTACTCCACTTTCGGTATTTCATTCACCATAATCACTTACACAAATTTCGGTTCAACCATATTAAACACTCTCAAACTACTTGTGGTGTTGATTGAATTGAAAACAGCCAAAAAATATAAACGGTACATCAAATTTTTACATTTTAAATGTTTCTTTATCACTGTGGTTCTCTTAGTTTCGGTAATCGTTGGAGCAAGTTTTACTACAGCGTCCATGAATCAAGATTACGGATCTTTCATTGATCATTTCCATTTTTGGTGGCTGACCATTCTAACTATAGGAACTCGACAAGTCAAATTTTACAATCAAAAGAACACTTATTATATGGTTTCATGTTTTGTTTTCATTTTCGTTGGAATGTCAACCTTAGCAGCTACCATTTTGAATTTATGTCAAGCTTTTTGGCGCCTCCGTAAATTGAACAAAAAACGTGGGCGTAAAGGGTTTTGTTGGTGTTGTTGTTTCGATGGCAACGAAGAAGCAGTCTTATACAAAGATGTCGCAATCCAAAAGTGGGGAAGTCTTCTAAGTATCAATAACGCAAGTCAAGTCGAGTTGCGTTCCTTAGACAGCAGTATGCGTATCTTTGAGAATTCAAACCGTGTAGATAGCCAGTGTACTATTAAAAGATTATCAGAGATTGAGAGGGATCGCCATCGAAGCGGAGACGAAGGGAGTGATTCGGATGATTCTGCAATGAGGGATGCTGATGATGAGGAATGTGGTATCGTGACTTCACCCATAATGGTGACCGCAGCTGTGGCTACAAAAAGAACGGTCAATGATATTAGTTGATGAACTTGTTACCCACTTCAAAAGCACCGTCAAGTATAACTAATGATAGAAACCTGAGAATAAAGAAAACATGTTAGGAAAATAATAACATTATGCTCAAAATATAGAATTTTTTTGAATAGCCAAGTAAATTAAATTTCTACATCATCCAATTATTCCAAATAAAGACACTGATTTAAATTGAAGATAGCAAATTTATATATTTTTCAATACATCGGAAATTAACTTATTAAGAATGACTAGTCATTATATATTCTTTTGTTGATTTCGTATAAACAGGACGCCAATAAATTGAGTGAAACTTTGCTTGATACTGGGTGACCTAGACCTAAAGGAGTAAATCATCTCAAATGTATAAAATTTTGATTTATTTCAGATTTTTTCTTGATGATTTTATGATCTATTGACCTTGAGGCCTCCTCCCTCGTATGCCAAGATTTATAGAAACTTTCGACCAGTGATAGTTGACAAATAAAGTTAATTTATAAAATTCGACCATCTGGGCCGTTGATATTTTAAAGACCAGCCAGTATTTTATGCAAAACTAAATACCTATTTACGGCATAACCGGTCAGAGATCGTAAATAAATCTAATCCGGGGGCACTGACCCCGACGGGGAGATGCCACTGGAGTTTGAAAATTGGGACCCTGTCAAAACAAAAGATCGAAATTCTTCTTATTTTCACCATGAAAAGATGACAAAAATGACTGAAAAATGACTGAAAGTAGACAAAAAAATTGAAAGTTTTCACCCTGAAAACTGTCTAAAATAACCAGAAATCAACCCTGTCAGATGCACATTTTGAAAGTTAGTAAATTTGGGACCCTGTCAGATATCTTCAGAGCCTAAAAAAGCGACCCTGACCAGCAGCCCATCGAGCAGCCCATATCCGCAATTTTGCCTAGGTACCCTCCCGGGCCTATAGTATAATACTCTCCAAATTCTAAGAAAATTTTTAAAGTCTATCAGAAGTTATTAAAGAATTTTGGTCAAGAAGACAGCCAAAATGTTCTTGTTTATAGAAGACGCCCTTATGAATTTAATCATGTGATTAAACGGCTGTCTGATACCCAAATCAGCACATGAGCGCTTTGATTGATTTTCGAAAGTCTCTTAATTTAAAGATACAAATCAACGGGTTTACAAGGCTGTTCAATATAAAGCCAAAAAGTCGAATGTTATCTGTGACAAATCCAAAAAAGCATTTATGTCGGTATACAAATGCAAATAAATCGAATGCTACCAGACCAGGTATTAAAAATAGGAGCACAACAGCCAGAATGATGTTGAAAACGCCAACCACATTTTTTTCAGTTTTTATTCGAAGGCCAATTGCCTCTTGAGAATTTGTTAAGGATGCACTGAGTTTTTCTTTGAATTCGTTATTTTGTGCCCGTAGCGCATATTTTACACGGATGTACACGAAAATCATGAGCAGCGCATGCCCCACGGTTATAACATTCGAATGGATAATAACAGCGTAAGGAATATGATCGATAAATTTCATTGGAGCTGCTGCTAAAATAGCCAAAATCCAAATTGTTATCGAATATTTGACGCACCGTTGCCAGCTCATGTTTACACGGTACTTGATAGGATTTATGATGGCTTTGTAGCGATCGTAAGATAAAGCACCGACGCTAAATATTGCAGCTAGAATAATAATATCGGGTGCCACCAAGTCCATCCAAAAGACAACGACATTTTTCTCTTTATACCCTGCATAAGCAGTTATAGGAGCCACAACACTCGCCACAAGAAAGTCACAAAAACATAGATTGAATATCAAATAATTAAAGGGCGTACGCAATTTCTTCAACGGGTCTTTCAGTACAGTGATCATGACTGTCCCATTTAATACCGCAGCTAAAAATCCAATAACACTGTTTACGATGCAAGTAGCTAATGCAAATTCAAAACCACCATTGAATTTTGTACAATCCATATTCCCAAAAAAGATTTGTTGTGACAGTTATACCAATAGCTTTTTCTAGTATTTGCTCTTTCTAGTATTTGAGTTATTTATGTTATATATGATAGCTTGCTACTTTACAGAGAGCAAGTTATAGGTGAGTTAAGTATAACATATTTCATATACATAGAAAATGTATGAAAAGCACTTTCAGTTGCCATAGGACTTGAGAGTTTAAAGTATCAGTTCAGACGGAAAATACAGAATCAAAACAATGAAAATGTTTATTGAGTCAATAACATTTTGTTTATATGAACTGAGATTTTTTCCTCAGAAATGACTTACCTACAGGCAAATGATCTAGTGATCCAGTTATTTATTTGTCGGATGTATGAAGAAAAAAACAAACAATTATTTACCAGTCCCCAATTTTCAAATAAAATTTCTCGAGGGAAGAAATTTTGACGAATTGAAACTGGCCTGAAAGAAGGCTGCTTGCATCCTCTAACGAATTCTATACGACCTGCGGTTTTGTGGATGTCTGCGATTCAGACTGGCCTGACATAATGAGTTTAAAAGGGAATCTAAGTAAATCCTCAACAGATTCTCTAGAGCTATTGGACTTAAATACAGAAAAATGTGTGGTTGATGTTTCAACATATTCTTGGCTGTTGTGATTCTATTTTTACACCCCTGTCTCACAGCCCCGGTGAAACATTTTCCCACAGTTGGGATGAAATTTTTATTGAAATCTCAATGGGGATAAAAATTCTATTGTTCCAAGATTAAAAAAGCCAGTGAGGATTGTTTTGGAGTGCAATTCTTAAGCATTGAATTTTGAATGGGGATGAAATCAATTCCCTAGTGGGGGTGAAATTGTAGGGTATTCTTCCCGCCGGGGACGAGATTTTGGCCAAATTTTCCAGTGGGGCTGGGGCTATTAATCACAAGGCTAAAAACTTATTAGAATGATTCATGTTAAAGGACTTTTCAAATTTTCGTTTTTTATGATTTTTCTCTCATTTTTTTCACACGTTCGAGACTATAAATTTTAACCTGTTTAAAATTCCCTTCTCTCCTTAAGAATTTAAGAATCACTAAAGAAAATCTTATGAGAGGAGGCCAACTTAATTTGTTGTTTTACGGGCCCAAGCTACCCAAAAAAGAGGGTCGGTCGGTCGGCGTAGAATAAAAATAAAAAGCCAGCGAAAACTACTACATCTTGACAAAAATGCGAAATAGAAAATGAAAAGACACAAAAAGGTCGAATTTATGGATAAGATAAAAAATTGAAAATAAAGTTCTCAAAGTCATGGAAAAACTACAAAAATTTCGAGATTGAAAATGAAAATGTACTACCAATATCAATTTTTTTTTAATTTCGTATTCTGGAATTTCAGGGTCGGTCGGGCCCGTAAAACAACTGATCAAATTGGTCTCGCCTGACTCAAAATTAAAAATTTTCAAATATCACAAGCCTCATCTTAATTTATGTAGTACTTATAAAAAGAAAATAAAGAATATTTACTCTCTTGAGTTAAAAATTCTCACTTCAAAAATAAAGCTGTAGGAAAACATCACTCTTACAGCTGAAAAATATCCAAAGATTGCAAGATTTTTACCACCTACTAAGTAACTGGATTATAAGATCGAATCATACAGAAATCTTCAATTTTTCACGAATAAAATTTTCTCAGGATCGTTCTTAAAATGTCGAGCATTTCCCCTGTACAGCTGTTGCAGTTTTTTTTTGCATTTTATATTAATAAGGGATGGGAAAAGAACTAAAGAAAATGTGTGGGTGGTCTTCAACGCTGTAACTTTGCCCAAAAGCACAAATTTGCCTTTTTTGCATCCTAAAGTTCTTTTCTACGATATTTTTTACATAAATTCGAAATTCTTCAAAAAGGCGTTTATACACCAAAGGGGCGAAATGTGATTCAAAGTAGTATACCCTGTGAAGCACTATACCTTGTAAAAATCACATAACGCGAGACCAATTTGATTAGTTGTTTTACGGGCCCGACCGACCCTGAAATTTCAAAAATCGAAATAAAAATAAATTAATTTTCATAACATATCATAGTAAATTTTCAAAATTTTGGTTGTTTTTCAAAGGTTTCGAGTTTTTATGTTCAATTTTTCATTTTATCCATGAATTCAAGCTTTTTGTGTCTTTTTATTTTCTTTTACGCATTTTCGCCAAGATGTAGTAGTTTTTGCTGTCTTTTTAGTTAGTTTTGCAGGTGAAATTCTACTTTTATTTTTATTATTTCGCCGACCGACCGACCCTCTTTTTTCGGTAGCTTGGCCCGTAAAACAACAAATTTCGTGTTTCTCACATGATACTATAGATGGATTTGATTTACTAACAGCGTCTGAGGTTTGGTGTTTGTTGTTAAATTTGATGATCCTTTAAAATGTTTTGATCGTAAACTTGTTTCAAATGTTTTTGACTGGAACATGATCACTGTTTTTGGTTTACGAAAAATGCCAAAAAAAATCAAAAAGTAAATATTGCTTTGATGGGTAATCTCGTTTCAAAAGTTTTTTAAGAAAAACGCAGGCAAAATTTTAGATTCCTTAAATCGCATCAATTTCCCTGTAGTGCTTTCCAATTTCAACATCCAAAGAACTTCAAGAACTTCAGCGACAGCTTAACGACGCAGGGTATCGGCTAGTTTAGTTTAGTAATTTACCGTTTCAAGGTTCTTGTGGGAAATAGGCCCTTGCAACCCAGAACACGATAAAAAAATATAATGTACGAGAATTATACAAGGTGTCCCGAAAAAAAGTATCGAGTTCGAACATGATTCTAATTAGACGGTTGTTGTGTATATAAATCTTGATAAAAAAACGGGTCATTGGATTGGTCGTTAACTATTCAAACAAAAACTTTTATTATATTTTTCTAAAGAACGCGTCATCTCTATTGTTTTGAATAACCAATTATGTGAGCATCTTATAAAAACTTCAACTCAACTGAAAAAAAACACTACTTTCCTTTGACAATTCCTCAAAATTGAATAAACACCACATTCTTTACAACAATTATCGAGGTCGATACTCGAGGTCCTTTCAGGCACTTTTTTTTTAGTTCGTTTCAAATTCAACATTCCTTTGAGCTGTCTAAAAAACGGATTGATAGGAGTCCCCCTGGACAAAAACCTCCAGACCCCGGTGGTCAAAAATTGGGTATTCGGGTTGTCTCAAATTCGTTCTGAGCTGTCGTAGAGGAAACCGTAAGGGTCTCGAAAAAAATCCATTCGGTATACTCGGCAAAGGTTTTCGTTTTAATTAGTGTCCGAAGTCAGTCATTATTTACATCGAAGCTTTCTACTGAAATACTCAATGTACTCTCGCATTGTCATTTCTTGCCGCACCCTCAGAGCATTGAGGCCGAGGTAAACGATTCCAACATTCCATCCAACATGCCATTTTCTCTCTGTTGGACGGAATGTTGGAATCGTTTACTCGAATGCAAAAATCGAAAAGGAAGAAAAAAAGTGTTGGATGGGAATTTGATCGCCATCAAACATTTTGTCCAACATTCAATTCTTTTTTTAGTGTTGGATCATTTGGATTCGTTTACTCAGCACACATCCAACATTTGAAAGGGAATGACGTCATTAGAAATAGAATCGAATGTTTTTTTGTCAAAAATTTGAAACATTTCGTAACAAATTTAAAAAGATGGTAGAGAAGCTACTAGCTCCTCCAATGGGGGCACTGAAATTAAGCGATCTATCGTAGAGGTGTGACCCTTTAAAGGTACTTTTTTCAGGATTCCCAAAATTTTAGAAAATTTGACCATTTTTTGCCTTATAATAGATAAATAAATTTCAAGAAATTGCAATTTCTCGCTAGAATTTTCTCTGCATTGTAAGGATCCAATTGTTCTATAATTTTTGTCCATCATCCAACATTTGTCCAACATTTCAATTTCTATGTTGGATGAAATGTTGGAATCGTAAAATATATAACTGTTGCAAGTTTAACTAAAGAATTTTATTTTTTTCGAACGTGAATACGTGAATTGGCAAAAAATTGTGCCTGAATACGTGAATTAAGGGTCGACTTTGGGGGGGGGCCTGGCGAGGGGCTCTACAGAGGAAAGATAAAAGAAAGATTTTTTTGCCAAAAAAGTTAAAAAAGGAAGGTCTTAGGTTAATAATTTCAAAAAGCTTTTTTGGTCGGAGACCTTTATAAGCTACCGAGGATGTAGCAGGTGTCTAGCATTCTTACGAGTTTCATTTTCAGTCTCCCACTTTTCAGCCTGATCAGTTGGATCCGCCTTTAATTCAAGAAGATGAGACGATGTTATCGTCCTTTACTTACAGTGATAGTAAAGGCGGGAAATATGGCGTTATGGCGGTATAAGGAAAAAAATCGGCGAGAGAGTTTCGAAGGCTGGCAAACTCTTTTCGGCAAAAAGACTGTTTGCGAATTTTCTTCGGCTTTTGGCTTATTTCTTAGATAGTGATTCCTCTTATTGTCTATGTTATATCCCTGCTTAAAAGGCCATAAATTCTTAAAATACCGATCAAAATTTGATATGAAATTTTCTTTTTAATGTTCGAAAAAACGTCTGAAATTTCGGAATAAAATCAAGAATTTTACGAATTTTCACGTAAAAATTATAAGGAGTTTAACATGAAATAACATTTTTTGGTTTGGACGAAAGTTTTTAAATATCTTTTTTTAAGATCTTCAAAGAAAAACATAATCAGGAAAATTCAAGTTCAATTTTTTGTTACTGAAGAATTTATTATATAAATATTATTCATTCTATAAATACTTAAACAAAGTCATAAAAATTAGATAAATAAAAAAATTACAGATCACTGAATTCTAAAAACTAAACACTCACATCTAAAATCTTATAAGAGTACACACTCAAATAATTAAAATTAAGTTTCTTGCACCCTAACTTTTCCACCGGTTAAAAAACAACAGTTGAATTCTAGATTTATCATTACCAAAGGCTAAAAATGGCTGAAATTCTAGCTCTAGACTGTTAAAAACACATATCAGAAATATACAGATCCCAATTAAAACTTGGAAAATTTCGAAGATTAAAATTTATAATTTATTTACACGAACATAAACAATTAAAGGCAAAGGATTATTTCATTTTCAGGGGGTATATGTTCTTGTTTGCTTCGAAAATTGACAATAACAATCAGGGTTCGTACAATGAGGTGCGTTAGACATGTGATGGTGGCCGCTTGTGCCAGCCTGTGGTGGCCCAGCATAGTTCTGGTGTGG
The DNA here is from genome assembly GCF_902728285.1 of Clytia hemisphaerica. Lineage (NCBI taxonomy): Eukaryota > Metazoa > Cnidaria > Hydrozoa > Leptothecata > Clytiidae > Clytia > Clytia hemisphaerica. The sequence goes on from NW_027103497.1 coordinate 79,526, forward strand.
CGAATAATGTTGAATACCAGCGGGTGGTTGCTGAAGATGGGTGGAAGGTGGGGCGGAGAAATTTTGATTGAAATTACCAACCGATGATGAATGATAGTATCCTTGAGGGGAACCAGGGTGCATGTTTGTAGCGGGCGGTGCTGTAGCCGGATGGGGCGGATAGTGGTAGAAGGGCGATGGTTGTTGGTGCATTTCTGGGTAGACATCATGCTCTCGAGCGAACTGGTACCCTGCAAGCATGACCGGATCAATCCATTGTAAGCCACGTGGCCGTTTCCGTAATGCCCGACGTTTCCGGTAATCGCCTTTGGAAAAGCTTTCATAATAGGTCGGATGAATAGCCCAGTTGCAGCTACGGCCATTTTCCGGTCGATGTAACTTGATGAAGCAGTCATTTAATGAGAGCGTGTGACGAACACAATTTCTCCATCCGGTACCACGCTTTTCCAATGAAGGAAAATGTTTCTCCATATGTTCATAAATGTCTGACAAAGTACTTTTACTACTTTCTTTCTTTAAAATAGCTTGCGCAATCATAGCTGTGTAACTGGGTAGACCATTCTCAGTTTGTGGCTGACCGTTATTGGTACCAGTTTTAGTAGTATTGTCTTTGGATATAAGTTCGTTTTTAATATCTTGTGTCTTTTCAGGTGTTTTTGATTCAGTTTTATTCATTTGTTGTTGCATGATTTTCTGGACTTCGTTTTTCGTACTGTTTTCAGGCGATTGGTCCTGTTTTGGATGTTGCATCATATCACCGCCCATTAGACCAGTCGAAGTAGGGCGGGCGCCTTCCATCATATGATGGTGTGACGTCGGTATAAAGTTATTATCGACATAGTTGGGTTGACTATAACTTCTTGGTCGGTTGGCATCATCATTAAAGTCCATTCTTAGTTCTGGTTTATATGTAGGTGGTGTTTGAAAACCTGTAGTGGACATTGTGTTTTGGAAGGCAGACGACGGAGGCTGGTTCAGTGTAGCTGATGGTAGTGGAGGCTGTGACAAATTGGCGACCGTTTGATTGGGAGGTGTTGGATAGCCTCTGGTGTCAGGTGGCAAAGTCATTGAAACGTTAACTTGTTCTTGTGCGATGGGATCTGGTTTACGATAGAAATTAGCAGCATTTCGAAACTGATTTCCATAAGGATCAAAACGTTGGAAATCCTGTTGATGGGCGGTTGATGGTGGAATGGCGGAATCGTAAGGCGTGTATTTGTAAGGATCTGTGGACACGGTGAAACGGTGGACACCAGAAGCATCAGTATTAGTTGTAGGGGCACCAGTTGGTATCGTGCGATCGGTTAAGAAGTTATATCCATTGGTTGTGATAGCAACTGGCGAAGTGCGTTCACCTGAGATAGCAGCGTGTGGCCAGCGAAAAGTGTTTTCTGTACTCAGGTCATTTGTAGATGTATTTGGGACTGAGCCTCCTCCAACACGTCCTCCATGGAATGGAGTTGGTAAATATTCAGAAGTAACAACCGTATTCATGATTCCAAATTGTTTATCTTAATCATCAACAAAATGTTCTTAACATCAACAACAAACAGCAAGATAGTGAAAGATATCACATAAACAATATGTCATCCGAATGTATTCTTTCCTGTTCCTCACTCTTTCAAAAAGATTATTTGTTTTCGTAAATCTCAAACCAGCAGATTTGGCGTTTTGGCATAAAAACACGGTATACAAGCAATAAAAAGCGTCCAATGAAAGAAACGAAAGAAAAACTATCGTCCAAATTTATTTGAAAGCTTTTTCAATGTGATTGAATTGAAAATCTGAAGATGTTTTTGTAATCGAATCCAAGGCTTGTCAATAACATTTACTGTATCTCGACGAGGCTGCTTGCAAACACACTCACTTGTTTAATAAAGAGATCCAACTTATAAATCATCATTTAATAATGTTAGAATATTGACCTCCTTATTCGTTTCGCCTTTGCAATTTGTACCGCAGCCAATCAGAGCAGAGCAGTTCAGAATTGAGCCAATTAGATTGCAATAGGATTTAAGAAGAACCAATCAGATTGCACAAAAGTGCTCTCATTCGGTAGAATATGAAATTGAAATATCTTTAGGGGGTGTAACCTTGAATGGCAGACAGTTTGGTTCAAACTATTTTTTCATTTGTATCGTTGAAACAACTTGAACAGTATTGAGTATAGAGTTATTCTCCCTTAAAAATCTTTCTTTCATGCATCAAACAAAATTTAATTTTGTTTTCAGACCTTTCGTCTCAGATATCCAACTATTTTGTTTGTGACAAATAACAAGTTCAACTATGTATAAATATGTCAAACAATACAGCAGGTACCGCTAAGACTTTATTTCAAAATTCTTCTACCCTGCATTCAAACGTTAATCTAATTCACTGTTTAAAATTTTCTTCTTTCAAAAAACAGATGAAATAGGCGCGTTAAAGTTGTTTTCAGAGACGGGAAATTTTTCTCAAAAAAATTATTAAAAAATTTTTAAAAAATTTTAACATTTTTTTAAATTTGATATTTTTTATCGATTTTTAAAACATGTTAAATTACAAAAACATGGCATTTTAAACTTGAAAATATTAATACAAATATGGTAAATTTAAGCAAATTTATTACGTAAATTTTCAAATAATACACTTTAAAAACTGTAACAAACGGATTGTGATTTCCATTTCACGTGGTAAATATTATATGGTTTCTTTTGGTTTTTTAAAAACAATCAAACTTTTTCTAATGCTATTATGATACGGCCTCTGGCAAAGCTTCGTTTTAATTCGATAACAGAGTTTGCTTAGAAGAGCTCGATTGGAAGAAAATAAAAATATACAAAAAAGGAAAAACATTGCATTCGAGATGCCACGAAAGAACAAATTGATAATCATCATAACCTGAGGTTAAAGATTTCAAATCGAAAATCAAAGTTGAAAAGTTTTTAAAAAATTTACCAAATTGTCAAAAAAGAACCCCTGTTTCAGAACCTTGTGTAGACTTCCAAATAGTCAAAGAAAGCCTTCCTTTCACATATCACTAACCACTTGAAAAATAGGCATCAGGCACGACGCAACGGGTACGGCAGGTACGCCGAAATTATCGTCTTTGTCGGTATAATCGCTATGAAATCGCTTAAATTTCCTCATTCGCCGTACCAGATATAAAAAGCTTTCGTCGTGCCTGGGCATGTGTTAAAAATACAGGAGAACTACAGGAAAATTCTTTAATTCCATTAATAAAGCTTCGATATTGAATCACTTCTTGATTTGAATTTTCGGAAGGTTCTAGTAATAATTTGACATGCGCAGTATGGTACGGTGAGAATTGACCAAAAGAGTTTTAATCGAAGTGCATTGGGGAGGCCCCCAGCGGTAACTCTGAACACGATATCACGCATTTTTTTTCTTCAATCACGATCCCTTTGAAAAAGTCCAAATCACGTATCACGGCTCAAAAATCTTCCAAATCACGATCAGTTTTGACCTCTGATCACGCAGAAAAAATTTCCAAATCACGTAATCACACTGCAAAAAAATCACGAAAACCGCTTGGGGGCCTCTTTGGAATCGAATGGTTTTAGTTTTTAATAAATGGTCGCACTAGTGATAAATCCGAGGTATCTTTTGACTGCAAAAAAGAACTATCCATTGCACAAGACCTGTCCGATAATATTCCAGGAAAGGTGCTAAATTTAAATTTTAAAGTATAACTTGATCTTTCTCACACACTTTCAATTTTATAAAGTGAAAAAAAAAACGATAGTAGGATACAAGCTGTGAGACTAATCTTCGAGCTCTAATCCCGATTAAAAATCTCAGTCAACCTGGTTATGTACTAAGATCAAGTTAAAAAAAGCAACGCTGGGAAATTAATCTGAGGCCAAGTTGCTTTTGTGAAAGTGCGTATATGACTTAAGTCATTGTGATCTTTGAAGAAAAAGGCGCTCAAACGCTTACATTAGCGAGATTATGTATCGGAGATATTCTACGGCTACGGTTGCGGGGCTGCCTGCACGGGTCGTCAACAAAGGCGACATGTCGTTGTCTGCTTTGCTCTGTACGGGAAAAACACCAAAACACCGTATAAGCAAAGTCGACATAATGCCGTACGTCAAATATCGAACTTGCTTTTACCCACCATTTCCCTCGCCACTTTAGCCGTAGCCGTAGAGAATTCCAGATACATAATCTCGCTATTGGAGGGTCCTATGGGGTTTCTTTTTCGTTGGCTATATTCATACGGTAAATGAAAAGTCTTGAAGAAAAAAAAATCTATCGCGGATTGAATAACCTTAATATCATTAAGTAGGTCAGGTATACTTCCGGTGGTTCTAACATTGCGTAATTGTACAAAAATAAAGTCACATGACGACATATTTAGGATAGGTTTACACTATCCAAACATTAGTTCTACGGAAACCCCTGAATACCATCAATCGGGATAAAAAGATCTTACTCCCGGATTTAATCTTCCAGGTTAATGGGATTGTGAGACAGGAACTTGGAGATGCGATGCCTGACAGGGATGTCTAGAAAGGGATTGTGAAGGATAAGGCCTCGACCATGGTCGAACCATAATAATGTTATGACATTATGTAATACAAATGGCTATTCTCGTTTAAGCTTGTATATAACGAAACGAAACGAAAGGTGAAACCATGAGCAAACAAAACAAAAACAACACTGTTTTAAAGCCTTGTAGATAATATATCATTGCGGGTTAAATGGAATAGAGCAAGAAAGATAAGGACAGAAATCAAAATAGCAGTGAAAAAATCAATTTCAAATTATACAGTGCAACACAAATGAAATATTAAAGACAACATGGCAAAGATTTCCAAGAAGATTTTCTCACCGACACAATCAACAAACACAGGAGAGTTGAGCACCATCTATTACTTTTACGTCGTATACGAATGTATCTTAATCAATATTATTGGTTTTGTAACTTTGTTTTTCCAATGTGAGTTACAGGGTATTGAATATGAATTCGAAAATAAATATGGTCCACAGATGAATATTACACAATGGGAGTGGGACTCACTCTTCGGTCATTATTGGCTAAAACATGATTTAAACTGCAATACCAGGTAACCTTTAATATGTTTGCGCGCACTGTTTTTTTTTTGAAAAAGTTGAAATTTTTCTAATTTCTTTTTGAAACTCAAAACTTTAAAATGTCATAAAAGCTTGTAGCTTTTGATTTGATTTATAAAATGGTTTTGGTACCATTGGAAAGTTATTTGTATACCCTTTCTAAAAGCATTCGGTTTATGCCCCTATAAATCAAGTGGTCAGGAGCCCTCAGGAGCTATGGCCTCAAGTCTGAGAATTATTGAGAGAGTATTTTGGCTTGTTTTGGACGCGTATACGCGTCCCTCGTGGTCTAAGGGTTAATATGTTTGAAAAATTTGAAATTTTTAATTCCAATGTTGGTCAAATTTGATGGGTGCATTTTTTATGGGTGACAGTTTCAATGGGACCATGATTCCATAGGAAAACTTTCTGCCATTCTTCAAAGAGCTTGTGACTTGCACAAGTAAAGAATTGATTGAAAATCCAAACTTGTAAAAACCAAGACTCAATACGAATAAGCCATTTCTTTTTATATCCCAAGTGGAAATGGAGGAAAAGGAGTAAAACAGGATGTAAATCATAAAAAATACTTTGGGTCTCGATCTAAGATGGACTATAATGAAAGTAGATAAATGAAATTTAATGATTTAATACCTTTTCCTAATTTCTATTCTAGAGCTGCACATTGTTCAACGTATATGATTGCTGGTTGGTTAATGATCGCAAGTGTTCTACAAGCTTTCGTCAATTTCGATGGACTACGTCAAAAATTATTCCCAAAAACCAACAATGATGTTATTCTACCAAAGTCTATCAAGATGATTTGCATGTATGCTTTCTTTGTTTGTGATTGGTATTGGGTGGTTTTGATGTATGTCTTTAAGGATGTGGTAGGATGGCAACAGGCGATTGGATCAGCTGTTGATATTGCAATACGTTTGGTATTCGTCATGAAGCCGAGCCTGATGTTTAAAAAAGAAGAAAATAAAGACCAACTTGGTGATGGTGTTAAATCACAAGTAATGGACTCCAAAAAGTTGTATGGAGAAAATGGAATCAAAGATCAAAGAAATCCGTAATTAAGAATGAATACAAGATAATTTAATGACCTTAATACAGAAAAGTAGACATTTGGAAACTTATCGTCGATGAATAATTCTGGATAAAAATAATCAAAATCGCTTACATAACCTACGTCACCCTTTCATGAAGACAAACTTGGTCCATTTTTTGCACCATAAGGTTGAGATGTTTTAAATTTTATATTTTTTTCGATTAAATTTATTTTTAACTCCTGAAATTGGAAGCAAAATGATTTGACGAAAGCATGTGAAAACTACTCTGCCAAAAGAATACTTATAAAAAACACATAAAATTAAGTATCACAATAAAACTTTTGGAGCTTTTTCGCTCACCCACTGACCAATAATAGCCACAACAACACCCAGGACTAAATTATATATATATTGGTATATTGTATAAAAAAGGAGATTTCCCAAAGGGCGAGGGTATAACGTTATCAAAAATTAGCTTTTAAGTATTTTCTTAAACTTAATAACAAACACAAACACAAAAACTTTAACATCATAAATAAAACAAAGTGATTTTTAAAAAAATATATATAAACACAAAATCGCAAATAAAAAATTTAAAGAAACTGTTGTATAACCATGAAAAAGCAACATGAAAATTTGATTCGTAAGAAAATAAACTTTATAACAGTATAACAAAATAACAAAGTAAACAAAAGAAAAATTGTATAAAAATACCTCTTAGATACATACATATTACTATAAAAAAGAACCCATACAGTAACTTTTGTTAGAATGTTCAGTAAAACCTGATCTAAGAAGGCCATCGAATATTGCACGTTTTTTTATAAGAAAAAAGAGGCTGAATTTCGGTAAAAACCGAGAACAAATTTTAAGGACAATCTCGACTTCACATGTCAAAACGCAAGAGGCAAGAGCTTATTTTCAGCCAGAGAAGCACGAAAAATTAGAAATGGTTTCGCCTCAGCAAAAATTCAGTGGTTCTTATAAAAAAAATCTGGGACAATTTTCTTTAAACGAGCTTAACCCTTAGAAGCCAGAACACGTATATATACGTTTTGAAAAGGCCATTTTACCGATACACAGTCTTTTGGTCATAACTCCTGACCACTTGAGATTCAGAGAAAAAAAATCTGAGAGAAAGAGCTTTCCAACGATACCAAAGTTGATACCTGAATCGTTTGTCCTGGTCGAGAAATTGCCTTTGAAAGAAAACATTTCCAGAAAAAAATGATGAAATTTTTGGCCTTTTTCAAAAAAGTTAGCGGCTGAAAGGTTAATAAGATTATTTTAGTGAAAAATATATTAGAGTACTTTATAATTACTATATTACTATAGAAAAGAACAAAAGAATACTATTTTCTTAAAATTAACTAAAATAACTAAATACAACTTCTATAATTTAATAGCTACTTTTTTAAGGATAATTAAATTGTAAATTATAACAATTATCTTTTTTTTTATTGAAAGAAAAAATATTCCAACAAAAAATACTAAAAATACAAAAATAATAATATTTTTATTGAAAAACCTATTTGAGTTCTACATGTACCTCGACATGAGTCGATTGATCAGATCGTTGAAGTTCAAATTTAATTTTTTTGTAATAAATCTTGTTTACTAAAAGTGCCGTGTCTAACTGAAGAAGACTACGTTTGATGTGAAATATTTGGGCTGTAGAATAATGCCTCCAGTATTTCAAATATTATTATAGCCTGATAATTATCTATATCAAAATTTGACCTAATTTGTTTAAGTACACTTTAAAGCGGAACATACTGTAGTTCTAGTATGCGAATGCTCCTACTTCATAAGAAAACAAACATCATGTGAACGGAAAATACTTAAATTTGTGATACCATCTAAGTAAAATGCAAAAGATAAATTGCAGTGAGAAATAAGTAAAGAATATCATCTTTACAGTTCAAAATAAATAACTTTGGCAAAGAGTTTTACTGAGATTCATCCGGCAAAAAAATTAGCAATAATCGTCCAGGCAATTTCATCACAAACATCCCTTACAAAAAACAAGTCCAGTGGTCCAGTTCAGTCTCTAAGTCCTGTCTGTCATGTCTCGTCTGTCAGTTGTTAAGTGGTTAGTGGATGACCATTAAAGTTAGTTCAGTCAGTAAGTGGTTGGTCGGTCGTAATGATGTTATGTTAGGTAGAGTTAGTTGAAAATGTCATAGTTAGGGTTGCTCACACTGTTATGATAAAGAAAAACAATGCAGGTTGGTTAATAATGGAAATACAGGGGATCCAACGGATTCACCACCAACGAGCCTCTCACTAGACGTAAAATTATTTGAAGAGATTGAATGTTTTGCAGTGGACCCGGAGAAAGGCTTGTTTAAATTCATTTACCATGTTATTCAAAATTTAGCTGGACTTAATAAAAAACCGAATCTATTTCTTTACAATAAGAAGCTACTGGTATGAATTATATTGAAAAAATGGGGGGGGGGATACTGTCTCGTTCTGCGAGAAATTGAGATCGGAATTATGACTATCTAAGGTTTTGAAGGTTTTCTAAAATGAGCAAATTTTGTTTTTGTACAGAAAACTTTATAGTTCATCACGAACTAAAAAGAAGTAAAAAATCAAATATAGAAATGGGTTACAAAATGGTTCAAAAAGGCATCAAAACAAAGCAATGGGTGGCAAAAAAAGTTCTAGAAATCGTGTAATGGACTGAGAGCAAAGATCATAAACACAGTCATAAACAAAAGAAAAGAAATTGAAACAATTTTATATGACATGTCGGCAGGATCAAAAACTTGTATATAAATTCAACCACTGGCCTGTAACTGATTCAATATAGTATATTTTATTTGTTATACAATAGCCTAATAAACAAACCGACATGCAAAAAAAAATGAAAAGGAAGTTTTTATTTCCGAACGGTGTTTTATTAACCGTTTGATTATAATTAAGTTTCATCATCATTGGAGGTTTACAAATTCAACAGTATGCAGTCTTTTGAAAACAATTTTCCCACGCTATTTCAGCTCATTTTTTTTGCAGAGCTATACAGAAATACTAACTTCAAAGTGTAGCGAAAGTGCCTAAGGGAACATGTCACATTTTACTCTATACACGTCATTTTTTTATAAGAACGTCCAAATTTTGTAAGCCTTCAGATGTTCTTAACTTTGTAAGTTACAAGTTGTAATTCTAAAAATGTTCTTAAAAGGTTCTCATTTTCACCATTTTGTGAGTATGTTTGTGCAATCTACAAAGTCTTGAAATGTTCCTAATTCAGGGCCCGCGCCACCGGGGGGGCCGGGGGGGCCATGGCCCCTCCACTTTTTTGCAAAGCAAAATAAAAAATTTCTCTTCACCTAATTATTTTTTTCTTTTCCGTGCGCGTGCCAATAAAAACGTTAGAAACTTTCTAAAAGGGGACAGGTGGACACTTAAATAAGTCTAGTTATACAAACTCAACTGTTTTCTTTCGGAAAATAAGAACAAAAAGGAAGCTGTTTTAGCCAAATAAGACATGTCAAAATCGAAAATTTTCCAGCCCGTCGGCGCAAACCATGGTTGCGCCTCCTTAGTCACTATATTTTTGTTGGCCCCCTCACTTTCAAAATCGTAGCGCGGGCCCTGTAATTGATATTTTGGCCATCGAAGACTTGTATTCTTAGATAGTTTGTTCTTATAAAAAACCGTGTATTTCAAAAGAAGGAATCAGTCGGCAGATGGTTGAAGATGATTAGAAAAAGATTGAATTAGAATCTTTTGGTTCTGAATGGTTTAACATTAAAGAAATGTTAAAAGTCGAATCAAATTCATTGTAAGAAAGGAGCAGAGACACAACTGAAAAAGAGTTAGTTTTTCAAGTTTACAAATACAGAAAAACGTGATATAGACGTGACCATAATTGCAAATTTACAAGCAACAAAAGATCTTGAACAATGACTATAGATCAAAAGAGAAAGTTTTGATTGTAAAAATTACAAACAGAAAACCTTTTGCATGTCTTTCAATTTCAAATTTACAAATTGAAGAATTTTGATTATGCATAAATCAAATGATTTTGCCCACATACATAAAATCTATAGTAGTATTTAGGGCGAAAGTTTACAACAACTTAATTTTGCTTACAAATTTACAAACAGCCAGATGCCATAAGTTGGCTAACGTACAGAAGATTGTTCAACAATGCTTTGACCATGGTTGAAGGTTACAAGCATGAAAAATTTAACTAGATTTTCATTACAAATTTACTAACACATTATTAACAAATTTCTTTGATTACAAACTTTCTAAACAGAGACATTTAAAGGATCTTTTGTCTATGATTTACTTTGCATTGAAGAAGAAAATAACAAAACTTTGATTACAAATTTACAAATAGAAGCATGCCTTTGACCCTTGCCCATGATTATAAATTAAAAGTGTAACGCGCAACCTTAAAACTAGACAAGTTTATGAAATTTACAGAAGAAATACCAGAATAAAATGCCAAATGGCACACAGCCTAGTTTTAACGAACATCAGACGTTTTATGAACATTAGGAATGCCAGATGGACGTTGTTATAACGTTCTGTGTCAGAACAACATGCACACTTTTAAAGGTTACTACAAGGAACATGTAACTTTCGATCACGATCAAAAAATTATAAGCAAGAATCATAAGCATCATCTAATATTATAACAAAGTTATGATTTCTATCTACAAGCAAAACAATTTCATGATAAACCCTTCGATCATGGTGTGATCTTTTCACAAACGCGAAGCAATAATGTGGTAAACAACACAGAATTCAACAACATTTCAATGTTTAGCGTCTACAGGAGTTTTAGCCCTACCTCACGAATAGAAAGCAATTTAAGTCTCAGAAGTTTGCATTAGCGAAAAATCCCAGTAATCAGCCTAATAATAGACCTCAAAACCTTAGACATAGTTGAAAGATGCAAAGCAAATCTACTGTAATTGAAAGAAAAGAATCACTAAGCAATAACTACATACCACACAATGAAAGAGGAGATGTCAAACAAAATATTGAGTCAAGTTGTACTGGCTGCTAGAAAGAAAGGAGAAGAAATGTTCAGCAAAATAGTATGTTCCTACACAAGGTGGAAAAAGACATAGTTATCAAGAAGAATAAAAGTAGACAGCATTCCAATGACATAAAACGATAACTTTTAGTTTATGCAAAGGTACATTCATAGCATTCTCAATCAGAATGTGTTTTGCAGGGCCCATTTTACCAATCTATTTTAATATAGGGTCATCACCACCGTGCAAAAAGTCTAAAGTAATCTAAAATGTGTAAATTATAAATTTCAAAATATATCTATTTAAAAAAAAACTAAAAATATCTACTCTGATTAAAATTCTCTTTTTTTTCTTTAAAAATCTACATTAACTCGTTAAATACCAAATTAGGAAACAACAATTGTGAGGTACCCTAATCATCCTCTCTTATAAGGAGGGAATTATCCTTTAGAAAATTTTGATGAAAGGGTCGACTAAGTGGAAGTAAGCATAACAAAACTTCTTTAGTTTCTCACCTTGACTCAAATAAAGGTGTTCCAATATCGAAAATGTTTGAAAATAGTTTTCATCACAAACTTTTCTTTATCATGCATCTCTAAGCAATTATCATTCTCTTTTGCATGGCTTAGAATGAACATGCACCTCTCATTTCCCCCTGAAACTCCATTTCATTTGCTGCATTCATAAGACTTCAAAAAGTGTAAGGAATTAGTTTGGCATACCCATTTTGTTCAATATCATTCCCTCTATCTTCAGTATCTGTCTCATAAGGTGTGTCACTTGCCCTGCAAAAAAGATAGAATTGAAACAAGTTATATTAATTACTCCACAACTAATCATTCTTTTCTCTAAAGATAATCTGACTATCACGATTATTTTAAAATCAGAATATCAACACTAAAAACCATTCGATTTTCGAAGGAAAGGCTTTTGTATTAAAATAGTTCTTGATTTTTATGGATAGACAGAAGCTGTTTGTCGAAGAATAGAGATTATAAAAATGTCACTGAAATTGGAAATGTGCACGTTAAAAATCGTAACACAGTAGAAAGCTCATACCTTGACTCTGAAGCATCTATCATCTCATATTCACTAAAAAAATTAAAAAATTATTTAATTTTGAGAAAATTCTTTCATATAGAAAGCTCTCTTTACAAGATCTGTTTGTTACCTTCCATGAATTTGAATAACAATAACAATTACACCAACACTTGATACACGTTTTTATTTTCTTAAAAAATCGGGCGTTTTAGAGTCCACGAAGCCTTAAAATGTTCTTTTAACATTTTGGCCATTAAAGACTTATGATCTTTGTTTGTTTTTTCTTATAAAAAAAAAACGTGTACATCAAATAGGTATCTTGGGAATAAAATCATATTGGACTCACTTTGTTGAGCTCAGTCGAACTGTGCCACCTAAGTCTGTGAAACCTGGTATTTGTATATCGTTGTTATATAGTCGATATTTGTTACTAAAAACAAAGCAACAGTTTTTGATTTTATCTCTGCAATTTTACATGATATGAATAAGTTAAACAACACTTTTAAAAATTCAACTAAAGCTTTGAAAACTTAACAAGCAAGGTCAATGAGATTTAAATAACAGAAAAGAAACGAACAAAATAATTATGGAAACAAAAAAATACCCAAGTAAATTAAACTTTTGAGATATGGAATAAACATTTTCAAGCTGTACAGAGAGGTTAGACTAGAGGAGGATCTATACAATACTATGATGGTCTATGAAATATTGTGAAGACTTTGTTGCGTTCAAGTGTCACCAAGAATAAAAATAAAGTAAAGCTTTTACCAGAGCATTATCATGGATTTTTAGGGTCTGTTTTGAACCTAAATTGTTTTTCTCGTTTCACGAGCTTGCATAATCAAGACATAAAATTCTAACCTTGCTGAAGTTCTTTTACGTCTGACCAAACAGATGATTAAAATAATGACAATCAGTCCAATAGCAATTCCTATTGCAATACCGATGGTCTTTTTGCTGGAGCCTGATCCACTCGTTGGCGCTTTTGTTGGCTTAACTGCTATTATACTTGAAGATGAGGTGATTAGCTTTGATGAAGAACTTTCAAGAACTAAAAAAAATATTATGTTCCAGTCTCTTTTCCAATATTAGGACAAGTTCTTTATGTAAAGCTTGGCAATGTTATATACATATGAATAGGGAATGTATCCTATATCAAGATTTTTTTTCAGCCATAAAAGCATAGTCATTATAAGTTGACAATAGATAAAGCTAAAATAATACATGACCAGACCTGGGTTTTTTATAAGGACTATGATGAAAGCAACAAGTCATCTAATTAAAAAGTTTTTCTTAACCCATTCCACCTTTTCACGTTATCATTTTGAAGAGATTTACATTTCCTGACAAATACATATCGAGGCCTGGAATGGAATGAACGTGCTTCTTACTAATTTTACTTGAAGAAGTGGTAGCAACTTTTGTGGATGAAGTCGTTTTTAGTTTGCTGGAAGATGATTTTGGAGCTGGAAAAATAAATGAAAATGAAACAGATAACAAAATATTACATTTAAACAAGAGGATAGTTCTAGAAAAAAAACTTTCAAGATGATTGAGTTCTGCAAAAAATGATACATTAAATGTCATAAATTATATACCTATTTCATTACTTGAAGATGATGTTGCTATTCTCGAAGAACTTGTTGGTAATACTTAAATTGAAAGTGAAATTGAATTATACATCATTATAGATTTTCATTTTCTCAATAAACTTTTTGTTCTTGTGTAAACCCATATTAGAATCACACTGGATTATGTACATTTTTATTCAAAATTCTAACGTATAAAAAAGTGATGGTATTTAACCAAAATCTACTTACAGATAGCTTTTGATGAAGATGTGCTGATATCTGGAATAACAATCGCTATTGACGATGATGAGACTAACATAGATGAAGTCTCTGGTGAAGCAGCTGATGACTGTGCCTGTGGTATAGATTTCATAACTTCTGAGAAACTGACAACAGATACTGGAGACATTGACTGAGATTGACTGAATATTATAGATGTTACTGATGAAGAAGTTTGTGTTACTTCTGGTTCCATCATGATCGATGAGCTGGATGTCACTGGAGCTGAAGATAATTGCATGTCAACAGATGATGGAAATGAGGACAAAACAGATTCTGATAATTCTGGCAAGTTCATAGACGATATAATTTGAGTGATAGATGCTTCCTGGAAATCACTGGAGATTGTTGAAATTGATGGCACTAACATTGTAGATAAAGATTCTTCCATTAATACAGTTGATGAGCTGTCCAATTCAACTGCTTCTGTCGTAGAAACAGGTGGACTGATAGAGGAGGTACTGATACTTAGTGACATGCTTGACTCATCCATAAAGCTTGAAGGGTGTGCAGACATAAAAGTAAAAGTAAAACTTGATGACATATTTAAAGATTGTGAAGAGGCCATCTCTAGCACAGATGAGCTTTTTATTGAGGATGAAGATGCCTCATTTGACAGACTACTGTCTGGTAGCAAGATACTGGATGTACTCTTGCTTACTGAGGGTGATTGTTCTATAGAGGTTTGGGAAGTCATCGTTTGAGTATTAGTAGTAGTTGCTGCTATTGATGATTCAATTACAGAGGATGTTTTAGGAATATCCAAATTTAGACTGGAAGATGATGTGTGCTGAGGTGTTGTCTCTGTGCTTGTTGTGGTATTCTTTTTCATTATTGTTGTAGTTGATGAATTTAGTAATTGTGTGCTTGTTGTTTGATGCACAAGTGTAGTTGTAGATGATGGTTGAAGTATCACTTGTGTTGTCGTTGAAGAATTTTCAGCAATTGGAGTTGTAGTAGTAGTAGTAGTAGAATCAACTTGTTGGACAATTGGTGTTGAAGGGGAAATCGTCTGTGTGGATGAACTCACATTTTCAATTACCAATGAAGTAAATACCAATGAAGTACCGTTCGTTTCTGCCTTAACTAAAAATCAAAAAATATACAAGAGCTAATTCAACTCATAAAAATACTATGGATGGATGAAAAAGCTTCTTTTTAAAGAAGTGTTGAAATTGTACAATGGTAGGTAGAAAGTACTCTATTTAGAGATTGATACAAAAAAAGGAAGCATGACATCAAACTTACCACATTGAAGCAAAACTATTGCCAATAAAAAATGAATAAAGTTGAAATTCATTTCTCTTCTTCTTTTCTTTTTTTCTTTGTTTATTATGTCTGAAGAGTTCACATTAAAAATAAATCATTACAATAATATTATTTATCTTGAAATTTTTGCAAATAATTCATTTCATCATGAAATCTATTTAATACAGACAAAAAAGAAACAAAGTCAATATAATTTCCTATCATTCCCTATCATTGTTAGACACTTCTGTCAATGTGTTTTATGTCTCAACTATGTAAGCATTGTATTGTTGGAGTAGAGAAGAGGTAAGTCTAACCTTGCCTAACTGTCAACAGTCTGGGGGCGTTAAAAGAACATGAGAATTTTATATCAAAAACAAAATATAGACAGATTTTACCAAGCTGACAGGAGTGCCAAAAACAATTTCCTTTATTTTCTAATTTCTAGAGAATATTTCAGGATTTCAAAATTCTGGGTAGTATTTGATTGTTGTTGGATTGCATTTGGTTGTCTTAATTGACTGTGTTTGATTGCTGCTCTCGACTCTAAAAGAAGCCAATTTTCCGTCATCGCAAAGCAGGAAAGAAGAGTGTTTGAGCAGAGGAATGTAAAGAGATGGAAAAACAGCTTCTTGAAAACAATGGAAAAACGGCTCGTCATATACCAGGTCTCTTGCCCTTAAGGGAGTTTATGTCGAGTAAATAGGGTTCTTTTGTTGTTGCTATAAAAAATCTGCATAATTAGCGTGTTGTGACAAAATTCTTTTGTTTCAAGCCTGATTATGCGCAAACTTTTAGGGCTTATATTTTGGGTACACCTCTCCTATACAAAAAGGTACCTATATATTCTTGATCAGAATTTCCTAGCGATTCTACCGCTATAATCGCACCATAATATGGAAAGCTAGAGCTCGAGAAAATTATAACTTCATCTTGATTTTACTCGACTTCTGACAGTTTTACAAGAACCAATTTAATATCATTGCGTTAAGAATTTCTTTTGTTATACATATATTGCTCCTTATTCTTAAAAATTGAACTAGTAATCGGCAAAAAAGGAAAAACAAATTTTCATTTTTATCGTCAAATCATGTAGAAACCGTCTGATTTGCATAGCGAGCCGTCTTTTTTGGACTTTCATTTAATGACCTAATCAACGTTTTTACAATAAAATTTTCAATAGAAGTGATCGTTGAACTTTGAGTAATCAGAAAAACTGTTTTTCCATCTCTTTACATTCCACTGGTTTGAGTTGACACTTGTTAATGTTCTGTTGGGATTAGTCTGTTGATATCTACGGCTAATTTCAAAATTCATAGTGGTAGAGGATATGTTGTCATTGTCTTTTCCAGTTGGTCGTAATCGATATTAAAATCGATCGATCAGTTATCAATTAAAGTCTATAATTGATAGCTAACCAAGGTAAAGATAATAGTGAATATCAATTAGAGATCAATTAGCGATGATTGAAAAGGGATTATTCCTCTGTGACCACTAAGCAGAGAAAAACTGTTTTGACCTTTTTATCAATTTCAGCTGATAAAAAGGGTGTCAGAATTAGATGAGGGATGTCGACATTACCAAGTTACGGTACAGAGTATGTTGGGATCAACTACCCCCCCAAAATGAGGGTTGAAGGGTTATGGAACACAATTGTAACTGTGACGCGGTTTTAGGCAGAATTCTGAGAATTCTTTTCCATGAAGTCAGGTAACTTGCATCAGTGGAGGGAAACTTGCATAGCCATCAAATGACTGACTTATTAAAGCAGCAAAATTTCAAAACAAATGAACTACGCAGCTACGCTCGCAGCTCTACTCTACCATTTTAGAATCTCATATTTGTTGTGTGAGTATTTTTGGCGAGTTGCTCGCTGACAGAATGGCGAGTAAATAAATCAGCATGGTTGGATAATAACAAATCATGTGAGATCATAAATTTCAACATGGCAGTAATTCAGACGTGTTTTGATGGCTGCTGGACGTGTAACATCAAATATAATTATGCACATCACTTATGATTAGGAGATTTTGTAAATCAGGTTTGTTTTGATTTGACTTTGTATTTTAATGACCAGCCAGGTCATTCATTTGAGGGCTATGCATGTTAGCCTCCACTGATGCAAGTTACCCAACCTCACAATAATTCAAACCTTTTGGATATGTTGACAATTTGCATGATCTAAAAGAGCTTTAGTGCGTGGTGGAAGAATTAAGTCTCTACACCGACTTCCATGATAAGGATGGCGTTAAGCCAAAAACATACAGACATTAAGGAGCTCAATGTTGAATGCGCTAGTTCAACATAATCGAACCCAATCCAATGCAATCAAATGTAATCGAATCTCAATTTGATTTGGTTTGATTGTTGGTTCCGTTTGATTGAGATTGTCTGGATAATAATCCCCCTATCTACCTAAATGAACATGACCAGACGGTGTCAATTAAACGAATCAATCTGAATCAATCAACAAATCAATATTGAACACAATCAAACCCAATCGAATAATTGCCATTTGGTTGTTGAGCGCAATCGAATCGTAATTGAATATTACAGTACCCAAGATTTCCCATTTGATTGCTTTGATTACGTTCAATTGTATTCAATTATGTTCAACGTTTGATTCAATTGCACTCAATTACAATAGACCTTTTCGCCTTTCCATCCGCCATCTTGAATTGTATGCAAAAATAGAGGAACGAAAAAGCAGTGGTTGGATTTAGTTGGAAAATATGCAAAACATATGCAAATTTACACAAAGATTTTAAAAAGACAAAAAAGCATCTTATAAAGAAATATTATAATCACTAGCCGGTACCCGGCTGAACGCACTAAAAGTCCTTTGGATGTTGAAGCTGGCTTAAAAAAGCGATCAAATAAAAAAAAGAAATCTCTACAACGTTTAACTCTAACCTTCCCCGGGTGTCTTATCTTTTAACCATATTTGGATCTTGTACTGTCCCCCTGTGACATAATTTTTTGTTTGAATCAAAAGTTATCAGAAAAAACATCGTTTACTGTACCAGTGTCATTTGAAACCACTCTGCAGGTAGTTATTTTTCTCGCTCCACTCGCGTTAAATATGCCGTCCAGTTTAAATGACAATTTTTCAGGAAAAAGTGGGAAGGTCACAAAAGAATAGTGCAACTCTTTGTTTTTATCAGATTGAAATAAAATAAGACAATTCTAAGTTGCTTTTTTAAACCCTTGTCATAACTTTTCAAATTTAAAGATAAAAAATGACGTACATACTTTTTAACAGTAACGACGACTTGAATATTTTTATAAGAAGAAAGAACCAGTGAACTAATTTTTTCTTATGCTTTATATCGCCCTTTGAATGCTGTTGTTGTCCACAAACTTTTTTAATTTTTACTTTTGTCTCCCGAATAGACGACCTCCCCGCTTATTGTTAAGATAACAAAAATCCACCCTCCTCCGCTCTTATTAAGACCCCCCCGCGCTAATTAAACTCGAATATAGTGCAGTCTAAATGTGCCAAAAGTCATAAACATTGTGCACAAGGGCGTAAAAGCATGAAACTTTGCACAATGGTAGTTTAGGGGTCAAAAATGGATTTAAATCTCAGACCCAAAAAATTGGCACCTGTTTGTGTATTTTACAGACCAGAATAGGTTTCCAGGCTAAAATGAAAATTTTTATTCTCCAAAGTATGTCATGTTACATACCGTTGGAAAGCATGTTTCATGCCCGTTCAGAAAAACATTACAACCCATATCTGAAAATCAAGCCAATAAAAGTTATTGGGGAAGGTTGTTTGAAAAATGACCGAAAATGATGTAATTGCTGATGTCAGCAAAAACTCCAGGACCACCCAAACGTGTTTATTTTTGTGAAATTCAATAGAGTACCTCTAAGGTACTAAATATTATTGGTTAGATCAGCTGCAAGCTTATTTTACAATAGTTTTTTTGAGTATTGTTAGGTTGACAAATTTTGCCTTAGTAATGCTCTACCATGGGCATGCCCGGTGCAAACCCTTTAGCCTAAGGCTTTCGACCGGTCATGAAAACGCCATATTCTATGTCAAGTGAGGTTAACTCTCAAGCAAAGCTATCCATTTGGTCATTGAAAGATCCTCTATTGAATTTCACAAAAATAAACGTGTCTGCGTGGTCCTGGAATTTTTGCTGACGTCAGCAATTATGTCATTTTCGGTCATTTTTCAAACAACCTTCCCCAATAACTTTTATTGGCTTCATTTTCAGATATAGGTTGCAATGTTTTTCTGAACGGGCATGAAACATGCTTTCCAACGGTATGTAACATGACATACTTTGGAGAAAAAGATTTTCATTTTAGCCTGGAAACCTATTCTGGTCTGTAAAATACACAAACAGGTGTCATTTTTTTGGGTCTGAGATTTAAATCCATTTTTGACCCCTAAACTACCATTGTGCAAAGTTTCATGCTTTTACGCCTTTGTGCACAATATTTGCACAACTAGACCGTACTAATAATTCAACATTTTATTACAGTAAGATAAACCTTAAACTTATTCGGACCCCCCGTCTATTCGGGAAACAAGAGCATGTTTTGATTTACTTTTGAAATTGTTTTGTTTTGAATAGAATTCAAATATCATTAATAAATACGATCGTCAAATACATTCGAAAACATTTAAAACAAAAGAAGAGAGAAAAAGGCATGTCTGGGCAGAAATTAAAATTACTAAATGTAAATGGGCCTTAAAATTTCAAAACAAAGTCTAAACCAAGCTCTATCTGATCTTTTGCAAATGGCGTGAATCCAATAAAACAAATTTGTGGAGCAAGAGACTAAAAGTCATAATTTTAAAACACAAACAAAGCGAAAACGAAAGTGGTGACACACAGACACACAAAGCACCGCTATTAATATATAGATGGAATAATTCTTAATCCAAAAAGAAATATTTACAGAACAACAAAAGCCTTTTAGAAATATGTTCTTAAAGACATTGCATGTTCTGTTTTCATGCCATTGGGCCATCCTAGAAAATTTTTGTTAGCCCTCTCGGACGACGTGCATTTTTTAATTTTTTCTAGCCTAGAAAATAATTTTTTTTCTTCCAGTGGTGGTAGTAAATTCCGATGAAAAGCCATGTACTTTTGCAAAATGCATCGGAAATTCCACTCTTTTTTGCCTTTTTTAATTCAATTGCCTTGGAAATTCATACATTTTCTTCTCTCGCCTTGGAAATTTTTAATTTAGGTGAAAACTTTCTGAACTTTTGCCCTCGGAAATATCCTGTGTCATCCGTCCCCGACCCCTGTTACAGACAAATTCTGGAATGGCCTATTAAAGAATTCCACCAAGACGGAGTAGTAGTACACACATCAAACTTTCAAAACAAGCAAACTGAAAGCAGTAATTATGACGTCACACATTCAGCGGGTTCAAATATCAATGTTTTGAGTTGATTGTCTGACCATTCTATTCCCAGGAGAATAATTTACCGTCAGCCGAATAAGGAATATTTTTGTCCTTCGCGGGTGATTTTTCAGCTTGAGTTTATGTCTAATGTTATGGTTTTTTGAAGTGCGCTTGTTCTGTTGTTGCAATTATTCTATTGCATTCAATTACATTCAATTGGGATTTTCGTTGGAGCTTGTGCGATTGCAGCCTGGGAATCCATGCTATGATTTCTTCTTTGATAAACTGATGGCGAAATGTATACATCAAATTATAAAAAAACACACAACGGGTCTCCTATCTGTCTAGTGCGATTGACGTTGACACCATCTGCTGGACACATGAGTACATGACGACAGGAAAAAACAAAAAAGGAAAGCCCCCCTACCTGAAAAAGCAAATAGATGAGGAGAGTGGGACTGATGAAAGGGTATATACTTACCATCCAGTTGTGTTCATTTCAAAATTTCATTCATACTTCTCAACAAAGCATAACCTTGACTGTTTGACAGACTTTTTTTCTGATTTTCTGACTTGTCATCACCAAGGACAAACACGAATTTCCGAAGAAAAGATCGGCAAATGCGTCATCATCGTCCAATCAGATTTCAATATAGGACGACTTTCACTTTCGATATCAATTTCAAAATGGCATGCTTTAAAACGGGGGACTGATCACTGGACCATCGGCGTCGCCGATTCTTAAATCACGGGCCCACAAAAAAGTGATCGAAGCATATAGGCTTCTAGACTAGCAAACTAGTCTGTAAATTAATCATGTCAGAGGGCGGGAACATAAAGGCGGCGGGCGTTTGCTAGAATAGGAGCTGCGTAGGAGAGCGAGCAAAAGTTGGTGAGAGGCTGTTGATTTACAGACTAGAACATTCTGCCACGGCTTCATTTTGAAGGTTTTGAGAACGGAGGAGTGCTTTCCTAAATTTTGGAGGGAGAAAAGCCGACAGACCACTTTGTTTTGAATTTTTGGTGGTAAAGGATGAGCCACTTTTCCACAACGTTTTGAAACTTTTATGTCTTAGTTGTTTTTGTTTTTCATACATACATTCTTAGAAAGGTAAGTATTTGCAATCTAGCTTCAGTTTTCTACAATCATCAAAAGTGTACAACAAGGATTATTCAGTTTTCCCTAAGCAGGTTGGTGCTTAATATGTTGTGCTTTTGGGGCTTTTTGTTACCTCTTTCATTCAAGATTCAAGAAGGTAAGAAATATTTTTTCTATTTTGGTTCCCCCTAAAGACTTTTTCCTTTTTTTTTTTAGTACTTACAGACCATCGTGGCTAAGTGAACCTCTCCAACACCCTTTTTTTATGAATACAACAGTAACACTAACCAGGCAGGAACTCTGCTCAAAAGTACGTGTCCAGCAATATAACCTTTTTGAAAAAATTTTGACACTATTTTTAGAATAATAACATATCATAATAATCAATAATTCTGACACTTTTAATATCTCATGATAACCTAAAACAGGTTTTCAAGCAGTGCCAAAAGTTTTAGTCAACATAATATGCAGTTGACTAAAATTTTTGGTACGGTTTGAAAACCATTTTTAGGTTATCGTGAGAATAAACAGTGTTTCCTGGTTAGTTTAAAGAAACTCCAAAGATTCTCCCTCTCATCACTCTCAATGTCATTACTGCCAGGGGCTGCTGTCTGACAGCCCGACCCTCTTCAACAGACTCACTGCTACAAAAAACAACCTGTCCTGACTGTTAGCACGTACTAGCCAAGTACAGGAAAATTACACGTACACATAGAAAATTAAATTGCTAGACCTTTTGCTAGTTAAGATGTCATGTTGAATAACTAAAACTCCAACCTCAAAACAATGACACATTGGTGCATAATTATTATTATAATTGTATTATTATAATTAAGTATTTCAGTCTGTCATGAAAAATGTAACATCTGACATGCACAAATTTAATTTGTGAAAAATTTGCAGAATTTAGTGCTGTGATAAGATAGCTCTGATAGAAAATCTAGAATTTATATGGTGACAGAAAAGTTTTTGGGTACACGTATTCATAATTTTAGATAAAAATGCAACATTTTTGTCGTGAGAGAAGGGAATTATTATAAATTCTAACCTTTTTCTATAAATTGTGGCTATATGTGCTGAAGAATTTTCTCATCACACCAAAAATGTTGAAAAATTAACCTTCACACTTTAAGATTTATGTCTACTGTATATTTTTTAAGAGTTTTCTTGCCACACTAACCTTATAATTTAATATAATTATGTAAATTAAAGCTACCTATTCGAGAATTTTTTGTTGTCAAACTGAGAATTCTGAATTTTCACCATAATATAAATTCTGACAAATGTTCATCTACGTACAACTATAATTTTGGGGAAATCCCACTTGTTCGACAGTATACTCGTTCGACGGTTCATTTATTAGACCAGTTGTTTGACACTAGTAGTATAACATTCAACACTCTTTTCAACACTCTTTTCTCTAACAACTGGTCTGTCGAACAGCTATATAGATTGTCAAACAAGTGGATTCTCAATCAACTGACTTGTCTATCATTTTGGTACCCATTTGTTCCACAACCCACTTGTTTGACAACAATTTGACAAGAATTAGTTGAACAAGTGAGCTGTTGAAAAAATGGGTTGTTGAACAATAACATGTGACATATATTACCCATTCTTCTGTAAATTGTAAGTACGTGTACTGTAAAATTAACTTCACAATTGAAGATTTATGGCTATAGTTTTCTTGCCACACTAATCTGGCAATTTAAAAATATGTAAATTTTTAAAGTTATACAGTACATTTGAGAAATTTTTGTTGGCAAACTGAGAATTCTTAATTTTCTCCATAAATTCTGCTAAATTTGCCTCTACGTAAGTATATGTTATGGAAAAATTACTAGGATTGAGTAAAACATAAGATAAGCATGGTGAAAAAATTTAATCATTTTTAAATGTTGTAAGAAGACTTTTAATATTTCATAATTTGAAAGAAAATATTTTTTGGAGAAATTTGTCAGTGCTGCTTTACCATAACTTTATTTCTACTCAAAACTGTGTAATTTCATCATAGGAATAGATATGGTACGTAATTCAACTTAAAACAAAGGGATAGCAGATATTCACAAAAGTGTGTCAGTGTTATGTAGTAGTCTCTGGTAGTCCAACAACCATATATTTTTGATAAAGAACCTTTGACTTGAGTCCTGGAAATTTAAAAAGTCTCATGTCTGTACGTACCCGAGTAATCCTTTAATTATCACATGTAAACCTAGGAAAAAGAAAGCTGAAATGAAAAAAAAACAAACTCACAGTGTTTGCAATCTGAATACTCCATTCCTAAAATTGTATGAGTTATGAATAGAAAAAGATTACAAAGTCAACAAGTACTGATAACTGATGTTATAAGATTTTCCATCTTCTCTTGCCTCTCAAATCAAAACAAAAAACAACCAAAAATGAGCCAAAGAATTTTGCAGAGAACCATGAAGAAAAGCCACATATACACAAAGAAGAGACTGACCAAATAAGAAACAAGAAACAAAACATCTTTTCAAATAAACATTTCCACTAGAAGTCAGCCATTTTTCTTCCAATCACTCACTCCTCAAAAATCAAAACAACACGATCTGCGGAGGGGGTTTAACTAAAGAATCCTGCATTTCTAAAAATAGACAAAAAGAACGACAAATTTCATATAAAACGACATATTTCAGAAGAGCTTCTTATCTATAGAAAGTCTATCTAAAGAGCTCCGTGATTCAAGGCCGGTCTCCACTTGCGCGCGCTTCAATCGCTCTTCTTCGAGCAAAGCTTCCACGCTATTGGTCAAAAGAAAAATGAAGCAACTCCATTGGTGCGATATGACGTAACGATCGCGCGCTTGAAAAAAAAGTTGAAATACCTTCAACTTTTTTTCCAAGCGCGCGCTGCGTTTTTATGACGTAATCTTTTCTCCAAGCAAAAATGATTGAAGCCAAAGTTGCGATCGAAGCGCGCGCAAGTGGAGACCGGCCTTCATACTAGCAGGTGGTGGCACGACCCGGGCATTGAGTTCCAAGCCCGAGGGTAGAGGCGAGACTCCTCTGGAGCTGGAGCTGGCGCTGGATGGGAAATGAAACCACGGTGAAAAAAGGTTAAATTGAGGTGAAAGAATTCAACCAATAAATTAATCTTTCCACAAACAAGCTAATGTGAATGTCAAGTTTATATAGAAAATATTTACTTTACATAATACCGATAGAAATCAATTACAAAGCCCCTAAAATATCTTGGTAACTGGAGACGTATCATTGACCCGGTGCAGAACCCTCCCACTAGACTAGTAAACTAGTCGGTAATTACTTATAACCTTATAATAAAACTGTCAATCAAATAATGTAAACACTAATTAAATATTCAGTGCGCGTGAGAGAATAGGAAAATAACCGACTAGAAGCTACTTCCAACGCCTTTTTTTCTTCACCTAAAATCGTAAGGAGAGACATACAGATTTCTGTATGTCTGACCCGTGCGGGATTGCATTTATTTTTCTTTATGTTTATTGTGTTTTTAGAAATGCTCATTTATTTATATGTTCCCATGTTCAATGTTACTATGAAATATCATTTAGTCAAAAAAGTTGGATGGATTCTCAAAAACCTAAAAAAAGTTGTAAAATTAAACAACGTTTTTTGAGGGAAGTAGCTTCTAGTCGTTGAAATTCAGAAAAGAGGCGCAACTTCACCCCTTCGATCCTTTTTATTTGGAGCTTGATTTTTTGTATATGGGTCTGTTTTCAACGACTAGTTTACTAGTCTACCCTCCCACTAGAAAAATCCACTGAAAAATCGTCCTTCGTGAAAAAAGACCTAATTATAATTGTCACTGTAATTTTATGAACCCCCATTTGAATTTACAATCCCACCATTTATGCATTAGATAAGAAGGTCATTCGTGAAAAGAAACATTTGTGTTTGAAAAAATTCTTCAGCAAAATATTGGTGAAGAAAAAAAAGCAATCATAATTAAAAAAGAAAACTTGTCGAAAAAATCGATCAAAATATTTCTTCAATCGAGATAACTTTTCAAATTTCTATAATATTTGGGGCAACCCATTCTTATTTTTTATCAAGCGACCAAAGAATAGAACATTTTTCCACTTTAAACCATCAAACTTGTTAATAATAACGTTATATGGACGTCGTGAACGTTATTTAAACGTCGAAACAACGTTGCGTGTCAGCTGAGCCCTTACCACCATCAAACACTTTGTGAACCGCGTGAACCTTTCAACACATAAAATATTATAAAGCCCTTTATAAACCTGACAAATAACAGACTAGCTAATATCACTAATCAACAAAACAAATCATTAAAATTTAATATAAATGTTAAACTTCCTAAATCACTTGTAAGAAAACATCCAAAGATTGTTAGTGATGTTTTCAATAGCTTTCTAAAGTACTTTCATATCCTTTGAAATTCAATTTCTCAGGATGACATGGTTTATCTCGAATGAGGCCTCGTAACAGTCTGTCTGGACAAGAGGCTACTGAATAGCCAAGTTCTAACGTACCAAATTGATCCAAAATGACGCGTCACGTCATTTCACAGGAATTGCATATTACTCATCCCACCAAATTTCCTGTCAAAAAGACATTCATTATATCCAAAACATACATAAATCAATTCAGTTCACGAAGTATTTTGTTATGAATATTCATGTGTCTTTTTTCATTTTTCATCATTTTTTTTTTGACAAAAAAAGGAGAAATTATGTTTTTTTAATCTTCTTCATCATAATCTTCACTTTCCTCATCCTCATCTTCGTTTTCCATCGCTTCTTGTTGAGCGGCTGCCAGCGCACGCTCTTGTTCGACAGTTGGATCTTCGGCTTCCGTTACTTCAGGACCGCTTGGATATTCTTCTTGGGCGGCGGGCGGTGCAGGTGGACTGTAATTTTCAGAACTGTATTTCAATCCGTAGCCGATGTAAATGTTGTCAAATTTCCTAGAAATAAGAAGAGTTTGAATGAGAATTTATAAAGCCATAATAATCCCAAAAAGATGTTCAAGATTTCTTATAAAAGACTCAAGGCATTCTTATCTTCTTCCAGACAAAAACATCACTTACTAAAATTACTGAAGATAATAGAGAAACGCAGGCACCCAATTAGAACCTATTCAAATTCTAATTAGCTTTCGATTTAAATGAGATTGATTGATGACGACAAGTACATTGGTAATCAGCCTTTAATAACACATGTGGTAAGCAAAAAAATGTTTATTTCTGAGAACTTAAAACCACAACATGGGAAGTAGGAAGTTATCGACACATTTCATTCATAATCACTGCACAAGTAAAAGTAATCATCAAAATGCAGTTACACCACAGAAGAAAAGTAGAACACTGAATTTTTAACGAATAACGAAAAGGATAAAAACCGATATCTCCAGTCCATAAGAATTTAGAACGCCATGCTCTTTTCATAAATTTTGCTTAAGGGTTTAGAATGCATACAAAAAAGGGGTAAAACTCCCCGTAGTGCTTAAAATAAAGTCCAAGAAGTAATTCTCCGATTTGCAGTTATGATTCATTAAGACACGACATCGA
Organism: Clytia hemisphaerica; assembly: GCF_902728285.1. NCBI lineage: Eukaryota > Metazoa > Cnidaria > Hydrozoa > Leptothecata > Clytiidae > Clytia > Clytia hemisphaerica. The sequence goes on from NW_027103497.1 coordinate 106,791, forward strand.
AAGAAAGGTTCAATTTAAAATGATCTTACACACCTGTCTCACAGCCCCGGTGAAGCTTTTTCCTACAGTGGGGATAAAAATTTCGATTGAAATCTCAATGGGAATAAAAATTCTATTGTTTTAAGGTTAAAAAAATCCAGTAGGGATGGTTTTGAAGTACAATTTCTAAACAATGAATTTTGGATGGGGATGAAATCAAAGTCAATTTCTCAGTGGGGCTGAAATTCTAGGGTATTTTTCCCACCGGGGATGAAACTTTTGCCAAATTTTCCAGTGGGACTGGGGCCCCAGCGGGTCTGTGACACAGGGGTGTATTATCTTCAACACATAGTGGTTTATATAAAAAAAATTCTTACTTGTCAACGGCAAAAGCATGGGCGCCAGGCCACAAGTTGCTATGCATGACAGCGATGGCATATTGAGAAACCAAACCAGTGGATTTATTAGCTGTCCAAGCTGTTTGACTATTGATTTCTGTAAACAAAAATCATGCTCGATGTTTAAAATATTTACATTTTCACCTAGGTTTATTTAAGAATGGCGCGAGAAGAGTAAAACATACAAGGTGTGTCTCTTTTGTTACTTCTAGATCTTCGGAAAGTGGTGAAAGAGAGGTTGATTCTTAAGGTCCAATGAGAGATTTATGAATTACTTAGATCTTCAGGGAGTAGAGTGAATCAAGAGGGGTCCTTCTTTGAAAGACTTATAAATTACCTAGATCTTCGGAGAGTGGCGTGAGGTGGAGAGGGGGCCCTTCAATGAGAGACTTATAAATTACCTAGATTTTCAGGGAGTGGAATTAGTCAAGAGAGGGTCCTTCTATAAGAATTATAAATTACCTAGATCTTCGGAGAGAGGGGTGAGGAGAGGAGGTCCTTCTTCAGGTTCGATATCATCAGGTTCTTCACGATCTTCCTCTTCATCTTCTTCTTCTTCGATTTCTTCTTCATCGTTTTTTTGTAAAGGATTGAACCACGTTGTACGACCCTACAAATTACACACAGAGTTATTAAAAAGCCTGAACTCGGAAATAAGCCTTACTGGCTTTAGTTTAAAACGTCCTAATCTTTTAATAAGGCTCATTTCCTTAAATCCAACCAGCAATTCCAGCGTTCATTTATTTCTCAGACCCTGACATTGGCTCATAGAGAAAGATAAGGGCAAACAATTTAAAAACTCATTTACAAACATAAAACTGATATATTCGGAATAGGTGGAAATAGTTTATTGGCCCGATGATGGGAGAAGAATCTCTCAAAACGTAGCCAAACGTATAGTTTATTGTTGTTTAAGTAATTTAGAAGAATTTAGACATAAATACCTGAGGAAGAATGTATGGATTATGATGGACCCAAAATGTGTTGGTAGCATCACACAAGTCACTGACGGGAATTCCTTCAAACTCGATATTCGGAATGAACGTTTTACGTGCTGGATAGAATTTTAAGGAAAAGTGAATTATAGCTCCAAGATAGTAATTAAGGTCTTATTAATCGAATTGGTTTGGAAGAACTTAATTGAGAGAGGATTAATTGAATAATTAATATCTAAATAATATCTAAATAATATCATTATTCATGATATGCACCACTGGAGAGTCTTCTGAGAATTTTAAAAATTTTCCTCCCAATACGTCACTTAAACAATAGAAAAAGTGACGTATTGGGTGGAACGAAAACTAAAAAGTTGCATAATTTCGTTAAGTCATTGCAGTGGTGCATATCATGAATAGGAACCATCTTCGTTATTATTAGGCGCTTTGAAATGATTCCGGAGAAAATCACAATTCAATTCATAAGCGACCAAAGTGGACACCGTGTGAATACCAATCCAATTGCAGATTCCTTCACAAAATGACGTCATTGGAGAGAACTGACCAATCAGAAAGCAGTATCATACCTGTTTCATCAATTTCTTCATCTTCATCTTCTTCAAAGATGTAATATCCTTGAGGACTGATGTGTGTTGCAGCTGATATCCTGGCGATCATAGCTCGCAAGTAATGGATCTCCGTACCAGGGAAAGGTGGATAGCTGATAATCTGGAGTAGAAATTAATTGGTATATAATTTACATGTATAATTTGCAGTCATAATTCGCACAAAACAAGGTGTGGGAAAGACAACTGAATACCTTAAAAGTGGATAAATTTTCGCGTGGATTAATTTTCGCGGTTATCGCGAATTTTGGCCATTTTCGCGAAATTTTGGCCATTTTCGCGAAATTTAGTCCACGCGAAAATTTTGAAGGCCTTTGTCTTTGATTCGCGAAAATTAGTCCACGCAAAATTATTTGGAATTTTACGATCGCAAAAATAAAAGTTCGCGAAATCTAGATAACATGTTACAACCAAAACATATCACGAGTTCAACTCTTCATTTCAATTATAAACTCTAGTAACTTCTTAAAAGTTTTTTTGATAGCTTTTGACTTTGTCTGCCTTTGTTCGATTAAAAAACACACATTCCTTTCTAGTTACAATTTATATATCGTGAAATTAAATAAAAAAGGCCATTTTTGCGAAATTTAATCCACGCAAAAATTTTAAAGACCCTTGATTCGCGAAATTTAATCCACGCGAAATCTTTAAATTCTCGTCTCGCGAAAATTAGTACACGCGAAAATTTATCCACTTATGGTACACTTGATTTGAAATTACGAAACAATCATTACTTTTTAACCTTATACGTACTCAGGTTTCTAGAGATGAGGGATCTAGATTACGCTTATTTTATCAGGAGGTGTTTTCTACATTCTCATGTTCTTTTACTAATAGAACACTGAGATTTTTTTAGCTCTCTAAAACCTTTTGACATTTTAATAAAATCTTACTACCAAAATTACCAAATTTTAAAAACATAGACCCAGTAGATAAGGTTTTGATAATAAGAAACACCAACCAAAAAGCTTGACAACAATAGGATTAAGCATAGGATTCCAGGAAACACTTACAGTATTACCAGAGAAAGGTCGAAATAAGAATAACCTTATTGGAGACAAAAAACAATAATAAGAAAAAAACTCAAGCCTAGTCCCCTTGCCTCCATATTTTTATAATACTGAAAGCGCCATAGTACACATGAAAGGCACTGGGAAACTCCCTTGAAAAAATATTAAGAAAGCAGTGATTGAGTTACAACTAGACTAAGAGCCTGGAAAAGCAATCAGTGGCCATACTTACTGGTGCTTCGAGGTCACCAGTGCAAAACTTTTTGATCTGACGAGCAACGTGAATTTGTTGTGGAGTAACAGGCGGTAAACGATGCCATGATAAACCAGCTGAAATAAGAATTATCACAATATAAAAATAAAGAGCATGGGTGTTACAAATAGGTACTTTAAGGCCACTTCTCTATTACGACAAGCCAACCCAAGAAGAATCGTGTTGCAGAAGTCTAGAAAAGTTCACCTCCAGTAAGAAGAAACGAGAAATCAAATGTGTACCTTTTTTTCAAAATAAGGCATTTGTCAAATTTTTCTATTATAGCATTTAGATAAGAAATTCTCAAGAAAAAATTATTTGCAGGGCTTTTCGAAAATTACACTATTGCTTTATAAAGCGTAAAGGAAATTCAGGCCAAAGCTCATTAAAAATGCATCAATTTCAGTCTCAAATTATGCTTGGTCATTTGCATACGAAAGTTTTTTTTCGAAGCATCTGCAATTTTGGTTTTACGCTTATTATTTTGCAAATTCAAGCCTCGGTATGCTTATAAATGTTATGCTAATAAAAGAAAAGACAACATCACCAGGCTTCATAAAATGATTTTTTATGTTTAAAACTAGTACTAAATGCAATAATCGACCGAGCCTTGAGTTTGGATACAAGTTTTTTTTTTAAACCTACCATCGTTACAGACGTAGTATATTTTGGAGTTACACCCTTCACCATAATCTTCTTGAGGTATAGTGACAGGTGGTTTATAATCTGGTTTTGGTATGTCATCCACTTCATCTGAGAACATTAAAAAAAAAAAGAACTAAATATTTATCATTCATTCCTTAATTTCTTACCATAAGTGAAAAGGTTGTCACATTTAACTTTAAAAATTACTCTTTCAAATGAATTGAACCCTAGTATAGCTATTGATGGGAGCTATCAGAAAAATAATACATATACTAATATACAATGAACTTCAATCCTGTTTTCAAAAGAAGAAAGAAGGAATAATCAAACCATTACAACGTACCTTCTATCGGTTCATTTGCTTCACTAATCTAAAAGAAAAACATATTTTTAATCTATTATCACAAATTTGGGATTTTTGAAATGTATTGGTTAACAAAATCGAATGACATGAATTACAAACTTATTGACTAAACGACTTACCGACGACCCTAAAATAAAGAAAGATATTTCTAAGAAGGTATACCAAGCTGAATTAAACTATGACATACCCTTGAACTACTCAGGTTGTCAGGATCTTCATTTTCTTTATGCGGATCTTCACCGTCCCGAAATTCAACTTCAGCAATGATGTAATTGGCTTGAGAGCCAAGAATTTTTCCTATACAAACAAAGATGAATAATTTGTATTTAAACTTAGAACAGCAGATATGTCCTTGTCTTGCTTAGGATCTAAAAGTGTAGCTAAAAATTAGTTATACTCAGTGGTCAAACTGAACTTGGATTTCTTAATTTAATACAGATAACACGGAAAAAGGGATTCAAAATTAACAAAGACATTCCTTCTATCAGGGTTCCCACAGCTTTCAAAATTTCAAATTTAAGGAGAATTGAGGAGAATTAAGGAGGATTTTTCGCCTTTTTGAGGAGATTTCTGTAACAATTTAAGGAGTTTTTCATATATTTTTAGAAAAATTGAGGAGATTTTCTTGACGGTAAACTTGTCAAGTTAAAATGATGCTTTTTGTTGTTAAAAAAGCAACACTGTACTGCTCAATGAAAAAATTAGGTAATGTTTTACATCGGCATCATCCAAACATGCAGTAGGGGTGGTGGCTCTTCCTGAAAGATGCACAAAAATCTTTTGAGATTGTCTCCTTTATTGCAAAAATGAGCTTTTTACGAATTAAACAAAGGAAAGGTTTACCAAAGTCTCCTTCTTGGGGGAGGGGTCCTAGGTAATTATCCTTAGAGGGGAGCAGTGGCTCTAAGTGTAAAACTACAAAGACCTGAAAAGATTTATAAATTCTAAAATTAAAGCTTTTTAAAATCGAATTGCCAAGATACCCTAAATCATGAAAGAAAAAGAGACAAATTTTAGATTTGCTAGATCAAAAAGAAACTCAAAGAAATTTTTGTGTACTGCGATAACGAAGCGAGCGAAAAAATTGAGTTTTTATGTTTTAAATAATATTGTTGTTAGCAAATTGGTCTTGGGGCCGGTTAGGTTTTCATTCAATAAAGCTACATGTTGTTCTTGAAAATCAACTTTCGAAACATCTTTCAAAGGCCAGCGATACTACCTTGAATGCTTTTTTTATTTTTGGTCAAATCTAATTGAGGAGATTTGAAGAAAATATTGGAGAAATTCGAGAAAAGTAGGAGATTTGAGGAGAATTGAGGAGACATTTGAAAATTAAGGAGAATTGAGGAGATTTGAGGAGCTGTGGGAGCCCTGTTCTTACCCCAAAATCTGCATGATTTCAATTGATAGCAATCAGTCAATTGTTTTAATGCAAGGAAAACACGAAAAACTTCTTCTCTCCCTAGGCCAATTCCAGCTTGTTCAAAGTAAAAGGCGTTTTCCATGACATCAGCAAGAATGAGACGTTCTTCTTCTTCTGCCTCATTATCACCGACAGTATTTGGTACCTCAATGTCTTTACGCTGAAATGTATGAGAAACAAAATGAATTTAGACAAAAATTTTCATGAGACTACTACTTTCTCCATCGTTCACAAAGGCAACTAGTTGACCTTTTAGATTTTCTTTTTGCAGGAAAGATGGAGTCAGGTTTGAAAAATGGAATATACCGAGCTAAGATTGTTTTAATGTTAAACTGTTTGCATTCTGCAGTGCACATTGTACCATTTCAAGGTGTTCAGAGTTAATCTAATTTCTTCTCAGGAAGAATCAAACCCATCTCCTTTTGATTACTTAGAATAAATTTAGTCATGTCTTTCAAGCTGAGCTACTTATTTATGATTCTGGAGTAGTCATAAGAAAATTGAAAGTGTACTTGCATTTTTTTTGAAAAATAATTCTTACATTAAAAAGGTTCTTTTGATCATTTGCTAAATTCACTTTATTTGTGGTCTCAATTCTTTCTTCAATGGTATCTTTTTCAGGAATGAATCTAGCTTTGTGTTCTTTGCGGCTAAACTCTTTCAGTAATTCAGCTGCATTCTCAGGTTCTTTTTCAATCATTTTGGACAAAATGCTAACCAGATGGTCATACCTAAAATTGAATAAACATTTATCAAAATAAAAAGTATGGTAGTAGTGCTTAATTAAAAAAGGGTCAAAAGGGTTGTTAACTACACAGTTAGGCAATATTGAACACAAACTTCTTTTTTTGTGCATATATCATTGAAAAGCTAAAATATCACTAAATTTAGCTCTTTCAAGTGAAACTTGACTGGTAAAATATTCTGATTTCCTGTTTGCCTCGTTGGTTAATACCATGTTTTTATAGGTTGTAAGATCATAGAGTCAGCTCAGGTCTAGGTCCCAGGTTAAAAAATAGGTCCCCCAAAGATTAAAAGCGTTTTAAGCAGCCCCCAGTTCTATACTTAGTACAAAATATTTGTTGATTTACTGTGTAATATCGTTTTTAGGAAAGTCACATTTCTATTCTATTGACTGTAATGGTTAATTCAAGGTGGTAGACACAAGCAGACACAAGTGAAAACAAACAGAATTGATAGACTGTAAAATGAAAGGTTTTTGGATAAAAATGTGGTGATATAAATAATAGAGGAAATAGTCAGCCCTGGTGGCCCTGGGACCATTGAAATTACAGCCCCTCCCCCAAACATATCAGGTCCCCCAAATATTTGGGTGTATTTTAGCTCCCTGTTTTCGTTTGCAATTTTTAGGTAGTTTAAATCACATTAGGAGTCACAATTAAACTCTCATATTTTCAACCATAAGGTGGGAGAATCAAACCATAATTGATCAACTTCTGATCCATCAGGTTGTCACTTTGTTATGGTTGAACATTGAAAGATAGTTTTGGCACCACAGTGGGCAGGCAGGCTGAAAGTGGAAAACCCCTTGTTTGACTGAGAAAATTAGAAAAATTGAACAAATATCCAGCATTGTACTTTAGACGCAGTTACACGTACAAACTTTTGCACATTTGACGAAAAAATCTTTTTCACAAGCATTTAAACTTTCGGGAAAATTAAAATTTTCACGTGAAAAAATGGCCTAGAGGAGCAAATATTTCTTGATTTAGGTTGAAACTTTTGTATTTTGAATTATTAGGCTTTAACAGGCTTTAATAGGCTAAAAAATGCCATAATCTCCATAAAATTTGGTGTGTGTTGTAAAATAATGAATAATGAATAAAGACAACTCGCCCACATATCGAATTCAGAAAGGGCCATTCCAGAAAACTTTTGTCCCCCCCCCCTTCAGACCAGGTGCATTTTTTAATTTTTTGTTGCCTCTGAAATAATTTTTCTCTTCCAGTGGTGATCGGAAATTCTGATTAAAATCCATGTATTTCGGCAATATCCATCGGAAATTCCACTCTTTTTTGCCTTTTTTAATTCAATTGCCTTGGACATTCATACATTCTCTTCTCTCGCCTTGCCCTTGGAAAATTCAAATTTTAGTGAACTTTTGCCCTCGGAAATCCCGTGTCGTCCGCCCCCTTGCCTTTTACAGACAAATTCTGGAATGGCCCAAAGTAGATCTTACAGTAAACTTGAAATCCAATTCCATTGCCCTAAAGCACTGGAAATTGTTTGTAGAGTAATTTAATAACACTTTTTGGCACCAGACAAAAAACCTGATGGCCTTTGACGGCACACTTCATTTACAATTGAGGGTTTAGAACTATATACCAGACCTGATCAATCAAACTTGTCGAACCAATCAAACAATCGATTAAGTTCGATTAATGGGTTTTCGGTTCGATCAGTTTGATGATAAACCAATTTTGTTCGACAAGTTTGTGCTGCTCCGTCAACGTATATTAGCTTCTTTTCAAAGCCAAATTCGGAATGTATATAAATCGGGAAATTACTTCCGATAATGGATTACACACTTTTCCTGTATCCTTTCCTTTTAGCGCCAGAGGCGGTTTGTTGGGCATCCGTAGTATTCTGCCACTCGGCCTTGCGCGAAATCGCAACAGAGGGGCTGGACGGACTTTATTCCGGATAGACAAATATCCGGGTACAATAAACGTCAAGCTGTTAAGTCCGGGAACTTTCGAAATGGCAATCGCGTGCCAGGACAAAGCTTTTTGCAAGCGAGGGAAGATATGAGGATTTGATATCATCGAACTTATCGAACTTTTTAGTTACTGAACGAACTAATTGAAACTGCTATTGCTCTGTATTGCTTCAAAAATTGTGAGTGTTCGATTAAGTTTCGATTAATTTTTTTAATTGAACTTTAATCGTTCGATGGAGTTCGATTAGTTCAATTGTTCGATTGGTTCGACAAGTTCGATGATTGATCGGGTCTGGTATATAGTTTGTAGACAACTTGTTTTTTCATCCTGTTGCATGCAGAACATGTCAGAAATTATACAGTTAAAAATAGTTAGAAAACTGAAATTACATTGTCATTCTCAGAAATTGGCTTCAACTAACTTTCTAAGCTTAATTAAGTACCTTTTTAAGCTGGATAAAATAAAAAAGCTGAAAAATATTTCTCAAAAAATATTCAAGAACTTACATTGTAACACCTGATTTACCATCTGAACGGAGCAAGAATGTTTTTGCATTGCAAATATAATCTTCAATCGAGTTTGAAGGGTCGTCTTCTTTTTGTTTGTTGGCGACCTCCATCATTTTAATTGGGATTTAGAGCGTTTTTCCTTTTTGGTGATTGTAAATTTTGTGTGTGTGTGCTACGCCATTTTGAATTTCTACTACTTTACAACCTTTCGAATATTTTACCATGACAACCAGAAAATAAGCACTTACCTACTTTCTAACATACTTTTTTAAACCTTACAGAGCGTGCGGACCCCCCATTGAATAAAAGTCAGTTTCATGTGAAAAATACTATAAGCTATTATTTAGGTATAAACTGTAAACAACTAAAATGGTAGCCGAGCAGCGGCGATACCGATTCTCGTGGAATTTTTTTTCTCCATAAAATCAAAAAAGGTGAAATTCTTACTTTTACAATATGACAATATGACACCATACCATTATCTTCTACGTTTACAATATCCTGTAAAAAAGTCACTTATTGTAACTTAATGTGTTAGGTTATGTTATTATCACTCAGAACCTAATAACCTAATAACCTAATTCCTAGGAGTAAGAGGGCCCATTCTCAGATGGTTTACAAACTACCTATCAGGTCGACTTCAAACTGTCTCAATTAACCAAACAAAATCTGGGCCTGCTTCTATTCTTCATGGTGTACCACAAGGATCAGTCTTAGGACCGTTATTGTTCCTCATATATATTAACGATCTCTCTCTCAACACAACTCTTTCAAGCATCTTGTTTGCCGATGACACCTGTCTTTTTCTCAGTGATAGCGACCCTGCCAGACTGAACTTGATTCTAAACACAGAGCTAAACAAGATATCAAATTGGCTTGTATGTAACAAACTAACATTAAACGTTTCAAAATCAAACTTTATTCTTTTTTATGGCAAGCACAATAAAATCAAGGACTTTAACTTGTCTGTTTCAGGTGAACAGCTCAAAAACACAACCAGCTATAAATACCTTGGAGTCGTCATTGATGAACATCACACAAATTTAGTAAGAAAGACAAAGTATTACACAAATAGGTAGGTATATTCAAAACGTAATTATTTCTCTATACTATGCCTTCTTCACATCCCATCTGGCCTATGCCTACTGGTAAGTACTTGGGGCAGTCCTGAAACCTCTGGACTCAATCAAATAAACAAATTTATATATAAATGTTCTAAATTTATAAACAATAAAGTAAACGACAACCCTGAAGCCAATAATGACTTTGATCCCTTAAACATTCATAGTTTTGTATAAACTCGAAGCATGTAAACTTGTACATAGATACCTAAACAACACACTCAACAAATCATCGATAAATCTCTTTACTAGCCATCCTCGTAAGCATGACATAAAAAACCCAGCCAGACGAAATGATAAAAACAGTGTCTCAATTATTCATTATGATCAAGCTGATTGTCCCCTAATGTATCATGCACCCTTAGCTTGGCAGGAACTTGACTGCTACAATGTAGTTGAATTGTCATCCCATTCTCTCTGCAAGCACTTAAAGAAAAGATTATACAAATTACAATAAATACTTGTATTATTTCCTAATATATAATATAACTTGAGTTACTTTATGGAAGTCTACCTTCCAACCTCTTGCGTGTGTAAATATTGCTACCTTTATATAAAGATTACCTTAGTTTTTCCCTAGTTTTTTTAACCCTTTTGTTAAATTTTTATCACAAGGTTCGAAGGTTTTATACTGACGAATGGCTTAGAAAGCTCTCTATTATGAGCTCTTTTCATTCTCAGGTTTTTATTCATTGTATATAGTGTTTTAAAAAGTGAAAGAAAGTGAAAAGTGAACAACAAATGTAAACATTGCAATAAAGTCATTGGCCACAAGAGACACGTCAAGTGTAAACTTGGTGGTGGTCTCTCCCACTTAAAATGCTTAAATATATCTCCATTAAACATTAACCATAAATTATGGTCATGTAACGATTGTCTAAACTTTCCTTTTCAGCATATGGATGATAATATTTTTAACGAGTTTAACAACAATAGCTAATAAAGTTATTAATAACAATTCAACTTTCTCCACCAATGTTAATTTTACTAATGACTTCAAAGAATTTAACCATCTCCCTCAACTAAATATTACATTAAATTCTTCTGACAATACTGATAACTTTATAAATTTTGAGTACTATGATATCAATAATTTTCTAACACTTTCCAGGGAGGCAGGTTCTTCCTACCTGTCTTTCTTACATACCAACATAAGATCCCTAAATAAAAATGAAGGTAAGTTGAAACATTTACTAACCATTCTTCGTCATGAGTTTGATGTTGTAGGTATTTCGGAAACATGGATCAAGGATGACCAACTATCAGAAAATCACTTAATCAATGGCTACCATCCTTACATTGGAATGTCTGGCTCAAGTCAAAACTCTGGAGTTGGTTTTTTCATTAAAGACTCAATAAATTTCAAAGAAAGGGAAGACCTATCTTTTTCAACAAAGGGTAAGAATCTTGACTTTGAATGTTTCTTTGTGGAGTTGGATGAAATATTGGTCGGTGTTGTCTATAGAGACATCCTAATAGCAGCATTCAGCTTTTCACAAATGAACTTGAATCTCGAGTTTTAAATAAAATCAAAAAAGAAAACAAAAAGATTGTACTGATGGGTGACTTCAACATTAATCTGATGAACACAGAGTCTCATAGATACACAGGTTATTTTTTTGACAAAATGACATCAAATTATCTCTTTCCATACATTGTACAACCTACAAGGTTCACTGAAAAACAACCACACATTAATTGACAACATTTTCTATAACGATATTTCGAATGAATGTATTAGTGGAAATCTTATCCCACACATCAGTGATCATTTGCCAAATTTTCTTTTAATTCCTCGCACACACAAAAATATTCCAAGGTCCAAAAAAAAACTCAAACGTGATTACTCCAAATTTGACATAAATGAATTTCGAAAAGATCTTGAAAATATTGATTTTGTAAATACACTATCAAAATTGAACAACACCAATGATATGTATAACTTTTTTCACAATGGGTTAAAAATTTTATTCGATCTTCATGCTCCTAATAAACCTCTAACTAAAAACGAACGCAAGCTTGAACAAAACCCTTGGATGACTCAGAGTATTTTAAACAAAATGCAAATCAAAGACAATCTTTATGGACTTTTCATGAAAGACAAAGACCCTCAAATTCTCAGAGAATATCAATTATTACTACACAATATCAACAAAAATATACGTAAACAAAAGTTTCTCCATCTAAAACAAAAATTTCTCTCTTCAAGAAATGACATTAAAAAGTTTTGGAAAAATCTTAATTCTTATCTTGGCAGGAAAAACACAGTCAAAATACCAAGTACAATGACTAATGGAAAGAAATCTTTTTCTGGCTCATTCCAAATTGCTGAAGGCTTCAATGAATATTTTTAGTGAGGTAGCTCCCAACTTATTAAAGAAAATTCCAAATCACCCTAATCCAGAAATTTACATGAACAAGATCAAAACATGTGATACAAGCATTTTTTTTCAGAAAACAAATTCTTATGAAATTTTAACACATCTAAATAATCTCAATGCCGGCAAGGCAAAAGATATATATTCTTTTCCTGTTCGAATAATCAAAGCTATTGCAGATCTGATTTCGGAACCACTATCTCTTATAATAAATTCCTCGTTAGTCACAGGAGTATTTCCTAACCTCCTAAAACATGCCAAGGTAACACCTCTTTTAAAAGTGGCATCAAAACGGACCTAAAAAATTATAGACCAATTTCAGTTCTCCCTGTGTTTGACAAAATATTTGAAAAAATCGTCCATGAAAGAGTTACTCAATTCTTCAAAAAACAAAACAGTTTATTTGAAAATCAATTTGGCTTTCAGAAAGGTAAGTCCACCAACACCGCTGTTCTTCATTTAACCAATATCATCAGTCAATGCCTAAAAAGGAAGGAGATTGGTTGTGCAATCTTCTTAGATTTAGCTAAGGCCTTTGATACTGTAAATCATGAAATCCTTCTAAAAAAACTAGACAAAATTGGAATTAGGGGCCCTGCCTTAGCCTGGTTCAAAAGTTATCTAGAAAACCGAGTCCAGAGTGTCTGCTGCTACCAGGAAAAATCTAAGTCCCTTGGTATGGCTCATGGTGTTCCCCAAGGATCGGTACTAGGACCCCTACTCTTTCTTATTTATGTAAACGATCTTCCTCTAAACTCGTCATTTTCCAAAACTCTATTTGCTGATGATACGTGTCTCTTAATGTCTCATAAAGATCCTATTGTACTTGAAGAACTTGTCAACTCTGAACTTAAAATAATAAGCGACTGGCTCGTTGCAAATAAGCTAACGCTAAACATTAGTAAATCTAACTATATACTTTTCAATAACATCAAACAAACTCAAGACTTTCAAATATCGATTTCAGGTCAGTTACTAAATCGTGTCACAGAAGCAAAATATCTTGGAGTCATTATCGACCACAAACTTAGTTGGAAGGAGCACTTAAAAAAGTTACACACAAAGATCAAACAAAGTGTAGGTATTCTTCATAAGGTAGGTTGGTTCTTACCTAGAAAAAAATTTAATTTCTCTTTATTATAGTTTGATCTACTCCCATGTCACCTATTGTATTACTAGTTGGGGTTCTCCTAACACATCTGGTCTGTACAAAATTAATGAAGTCATTACTAAATGTTCTAAATATGTTGATCGGGTTTGCCCACAGTCTGCTGATAATGTTGAGAACTTTAAACCATTAAACATTCTAAATGTCTATATTTTAGAATCCTGTAAACTCGTTCATAAATTTTTAAACAAAAACTTAACATCATCTTTAAATTCTCTATTTAAAAGATCTCCTGAAAATAAACTCCTAATCCAAAGGAAGAACTCCAAAAACAATATCTCCACTATACATCATAATCAAGCTCTACACCCTATGATGTATTATGCCCCTATCTTTTGGAACAACAAACAATGCTATAAATATGCGGAATCCTCATGCTCTGCTTTTTCATTGAAACTCAAAGATTCTCTAAAAAGCAATAATGACTGAAATATGTCTTCTTGCCTTTCATAATTAATAAAACTTAGTTTAGATTTAAATATATATATTTTTTTTCTTCTTCTTCTTCCTTTTCTCCTGCGTTTTTATAACTTGTACGTACTTTTGCTTATACATAAAGGCTGTATTCTATATTCAAACCAACCTTGCAAAATCACCTAGCTAAAAAAGATAACGTAGATAATATATTATATCATCATTATTTATAACTGTAGCTAGTTTATACTGTGAATGGCTTTAGAAATCCTCTTAAAGGATATTTTTGTTCACAGTCCTTGTAAATATTTCATAGCTCATAAAGTCTATCAAAGAAAACAATACAAAACAATACAATACAATGTAACTTGCATTCAGTGGAGGGAAACTTGCATAGCCCTCAAATGAATGACCTGGCTGGTCATTAAAATACAAAGTTAAATCAAAACAAAAATGGTAGAGTAGAGCAGTAGAGCCATACATAGAGCTTCGAGCGTAGCTGCGTAGTTAATTTGTTTTGAAATTTTGCTGCTTTGATGTGCTTTGATTGGTCAGTCATTTGATGCCTATGCAAGTTTCCCTCCACTGATGCAAGTCACCCGACTTCACGGTCCCTTGAATGAGAAAATGACGGGTCATTAATTGAAACTGAAAACTTGAAAAGGTATCTACCATTTTTAATATCAAAGATTTGGGCACTTTTTAAACAACAGCCATTCCACCGGAGAGGGCTAGCTATACTCTCTAGTATCATCTTCATTTGGATTGAGTTTTTATTTCACATATATACCAACGTTTAGATTCCCTTTGACTTTTTGCTAAATTTCCCTCTGCTTAGGAATTAAAATTTTTTTTAAATTAAAAACCCCCAAAAAATTGTAATATACCGTCTAAATCTGACACCACTGCCTAATTCCGACCCCCCAAATAACTGTTATGAAAAAAATTCTATATTTACAAACATTCCCTCTCCAAGTTGAACGATAAACTATTGCTAGAACTCTCGACACAAAACATCTAACAAGATAGCTGTAATATCAAGATGTAAATTAATGTAATTAAAAAGTGTGAGTTGTAAATTGAATTGAATTGAATTGAATTGAATATATTT
>NW_027103497.1:121815-125576 GCF_902728285.1 Clytia hemisphaerica
TTGCAAGAGCTCTCGAAACAAAACAACAGATGCCTATAATGTCAAGATGCCAATTAATGTAATTTAAAAAGTGTGAATTGTAAAAAAATAATTACTTTTTATGATGCTGTTACTGCTGTTGTACATATTGCAATAAAAAGTTATGTTTTGTATAAGAAGCAATTATTGTTATTTCTATTTGGTTCAATTGGTTCAATGTATATCAAATCTCTCAGTTTAATTGACACTTTGGTATCTTCGTTGCGTCACAGCGAAATACTTGTTTTTATTTTAGTTTGTATCTTTGAAAGACCCCATCGGATTTAGGCAGGGCTGTCGGATTTAGGACCACTCACGGTATTGTACACCATTTCCAGACTGCACTTAGATTCCTTTACTTTATTTACTACTTTTCTCTTTAGCAGAAAAAGACCAGCTGCAGCAGCAGGACTTCTGGTAGTTGAAAAATAACCAGAAACAAACCCTTTCCAATCTCATGCCAGGGGAAAATGGGCCATTCCAGAATTTGTCCGTTAATGGGGCCCGGACGACACGGAAATTCCGAGGTGAGTTTTCTGGAATGTTTCTGGATGGAGAATCTTTTCAATATTATATTGAAAAGATTCTCCATCCAGAAACATTCCAGAAAAGTGACATGGGTCATATTGCGAAAATGGAAGGAAGGAATTGTCAGTCGCACTCACTGTGGAACATAGCTCAAGAACAGATAAAACCCCCTCATTGTGTCCTCGTATGGTTGATGAGTCACATCGACAACCAGAGTTCAGTCAGATCAAGTCAGTCGCCACTTTCTTTGAAGACTTCATTCAGAAAATTTAAAATAGATTGAGAAGTGATTTCGTGAAAGAATACACGAACATTTTTTCGCTGAATCAGCAATTCGAAAATGTGGGGGCGGGGAAGGGTGGCGGGTGTAGGTGGCTTCTGCACATCCTCTCAACGAAAAAGTTTTTATTCGGATTCGACCCATTCGACCCAACCCTGTATAGTATGTAGGGTTGTTGTAGTCTGAAGAGCAAGAGAGCAAAATAAAATATAGAACCAGAACCTATCTTTCTTTTGACTCGAATCAGAACACCTAAAATTTGGCTGAGCCTGGATGTGCTTATTTTTTTACATTTTAGCAATTTAAAATGTTCTTAAAAGAGCACTTAAAATTGGTAAAATTTGGACAATATTTGACTCTCGATTTTAGAAAATCCATGCCTAAGTTCGTTTAAAATTGCTTGAAATAAGGAAAAAATTGTAGTTTCTTGTCATTTTTTTCCAAACTGAGGCTGGAGGACGACATGTTCTTAAGATGTTCTTAATTTTTCGACGAATTTCAGCCTCAATGTTCTTATAAACTGGGTTCTAATTAAAAAAAACGTGTATACCGTGAAGTATCCACAGCTTTCAGCTTTCAGTCAACACTTTGAACGTTTCCGAGAAGTCTGCTAAATGAATGACGTGTCCAACGTGTCTACGTGCTCGCGTGCCCTCCGAAATTTGACGTGCCAGACGTGCTTGCAGCGTGCCCAAAGTTTTGACGTGTCCTCAAATTTTGACGTGCTCTCGAATTTCGACGTTCCCTGATATTTTCTCTCTTGAACAAATCTGGTATTTTTATAATTAGGCTACCTTAGTAGGGGGTAGTAGCTTAGAGGAATAATGAAATTAGATTATGACGCTTAGTGGGATTGGTCTCAGGCAATAACCATAACCCGAACCATAATCAGAATTTAATGAAAATTTTAGCTTGAGAAAAAGAAAAGAGAGACCATGTTGTATATTTTTGAAAAGCTCTCAAAAAATTAGAAATTGCAAGTATAAGCGATTTCTGTACCTAACTCAAAATATTGACCCATAAAAATAGTGTTTTTCAGCCAGAAACAGCTATTCTGTCCACTTTTTGCAGGGTATTTTCTGACAT
Organism: Clytia hemisphaerica; assembly: GCF_902728285.1. Classification (NCBI taxonomy): domain Eukaryota; kingdom Metazoa; phylum Cnidaria; class Hydrozoa; order Leptothecata; family Clytiidae; genus Clytia; species Clytia hemisphaerica. The sequence continues at coordinate 123,728 of NW_027103497.1, forward strand.
TTTAGACGTCATAAAATCAGAAGAAATTTTGTGAACATCTAAGAATACCTTGAGACATGGAGAGATAAAGAAAAACAGGAGATGTATGTTATTATAACCAAGCTTTCCCTACGACTAAAAAAGTTACGAGGTTTGCATGCTCATAATTTCATATACCGTGCATTTTAAATGAGCTCTTTTGTCGATTGGTGAAATCTTATTGATATTGGCTCATTTCAGAAATTAGATTAGACGAGATCCATTGTTTCTGACATCGGTGTAAGAAAATATTTGAACTAAAAAAGGCCTGTAAGCTTGGAAATCTTTCATCAAATGACAAGATTTTTCGATCAATGTTTTCTTCAAAGTGAACTCTATTGCTTGATGCTTTTTTCCAAAATTCTCCAGCGACTTTTTGCCTAAAAGGCGAGTCTGAAATCGCGTGTGCTTATAAAAAACTTTCCATTTTCTTCTGACTCAAGAAAATATCTTTTCAAAACAAAGTTTAACAGGATAACGAAATGAAACATAAACTTGTTTCTGAGGCAAAGTTTTATTTAAAATTTGTTCCTTATAAAAAAAAGACGTGTATACGTGTGTAATAATAATTTTGAAAAATATTTAAAAACGCACTTTTTAGGGGGGCGTACGGGGTTTCCAATTACCGAAATACCGAACAATTTTGCTAAAATTTTCGAAATTCCGTAAAAAAATACTTTTTTTTGGGTATTTTTCCTCCTTTTTCATGTAGAAATTCCGAAAAAGGGGGATAAAAACTTTATAATACCGAAATTCCGAAGCAAAAATTCATGGATTTCCGATACCGAAACAATTTCAGCATTCCGTAAATACCGAAGGAATTGTCCGATTTCCGAAATTACGAAGAAAAAAGGGTCGATTTCCGCAATACCAAAATACTGTACGCCCCCCCCCCACCACTTCTTAGGGAAGGAATCTAGCTGTCAAGTTTTCACCTAAATTAGTCATTCCTTCCTTGTAGATTGGAATTCAGATTATAGTTTTTGAAGTGAAAATTGATGATTGATGAAAGCACTGAATTTCAACTCCTATATTTCAGATTTTAAGCTGAAATAGATTTGTAAATTTCAAACATCTTTCAAAATGAAATTGTTCTGAGCGGAGACAAAATGTAGTGAAAATATATAAAGAGATTTTTATCTCACGCTTCAGATTTTTTACGACCAATATGTAATAGTTATCGGACAGTTGCGAGTACAATATGAGAAATATTTTACGAGTTCCGAGATTTTTCCGTACAATATATATATATACGGAAAATCCGGAACGAGTGAAATATTTCCATATTGTACGAGAATAAATTTAAAAACAGAGTTTAGCAAGGGGCAGAGTAAGCAGTGGTTAGGTTTGTTGAGGCTGGGCATGTTCTTACGATGTTCTTAATTTCAGCCTGAATGTTCTTATAAACTGGGTTCTAATAAAAAAAAAACTTTTAGGTGAAATCTTATTGGCTCATTTAAGCTTTAGAAATTAGATGAGACGAGATTCATTGTTTCTGACATCAGTGTAAAAAAATATTTGGACTAAAAAAAGGCCTATAAACTTGGCAATCCTTCATCAAATGATAAGATTTTTCTATCAATGTTTTCTTTAAGGTGAATTGATACTTTGATGCTTGATACTTTCCTCCAAAATTCTCCAGCGACTTTATGTCTACAAATTGAGTCTGAAATCGTGTGTGCTTATAAAGAACTTTTCATTTTCTGGCTTGAGAAAATATCTCTTCAAAACAAAATTGAACGGATAACGAAATGGAACATAAACTTGTTTCGTGGCCGAAGTTTTATCTGATTTTTAATTTTTAATTTCGCCTTGCGAAAGTATTACAATA